>NC_061113.1:177279117-177363407 GCF_002878395.1 Capsicum annuum
TATATATGTATAATATTTAATATATAATATGATAGAAACCCTAATAACTAATAAGTAATAGCACGCCACATACAAATAACAGTATACATCAGTCCGATTGTCGAACAATCGATCGAACCATAGACCGCCGGCGAGATCGTCATCTGTACAACAACACCAGAGCCGGCGACCAGATGACTATTATGGATTGCAGCCTACAGTGTCGACTGTGGTCTTTCTGAAAGCGACCATTCTTCCGAGTTCTGACTGTTTATGCAAACTTATGCATAATGAAGTTATATATTATGTTAAAATTATGGTTATATCATTTAGTTTAATCCATGTTGAGTTATTTATATCTGGGAATGAAAAATAGGTTTGAATTATTTTTATTTTTAAAAAAATTATTAATTTTAAATGTCCAGTTATAACAAAGAGAGGTTCACTACTTTAATCTTCAAAATCAAAATAAAAATTCATAATAATTGAACTGAATTTGTAGAAACCGAACTGCATCGAATTTATTTCGGTTTGATAACGGTTGTCATTTTTGTCAATCCAAAAATAAAAAAACTGAACCGATATTAAATTGTCAAACCGAACAAACCAAATGCCCAGCCCTAATCATACCATTTAAAACTTATTACACACACTAGAATTCATTGAGATCAACTTGAACAACACCTAGCTCAAGCTAGTAACACTAGTTTTCTCGTCTATACTCTAAATGACCAATTTTAGTCCAATCTTACTTGAATTACACATTAAATATTGTAATCAAGTACTTTAACAATTAGATACTCATTTATATCATTATTAACACATTAAGCACACATGAAGTCCTCAAAACAAAGCTAAATAAGCCCAGATTACAACGCTGAGGTGCATAAATCCACGTCAGATCATCACACTAAACTTAAAGCCTTGTTCGTCCTCGAACAACTCTTTACTATAAGAATCATAATCAGAGAAGACTCCACACTTCTACTATAATAAATACACTCAATCTAGTACTACAATGACAACACAAAATGTAAGTCCTTATACTAAGCATGTTATACATAATTGGAAGTTCAAAAACACTACTCCAAAACATCCTAGCCTCAAAAATTGACTCTCCAAGTTGGCAAACTCCTACAATTAAAGACATCATACAAATCACCCAACTATCATCAAACATGTGCCCTCACAACAAGAGAGTTACCCATAAACACTCACATAGATGCAATTTATCACAGAATGGGTACAAAAATCAAGTTACACTCACTCTCATAACAAATTCACAAGTTACACAAGATGAACCATAGTCTTGACCTTAGTGTAGTAATCCACTAATATCAAAATGTTAAGGTTTAAGATCAAATAGGTCTTTATGGGCTATAACGTAGGCTAAGGGATGAGTAGGAACTATTCTGGCCAGTAATAGTGACTATCTTCCCTTAGCGCTTTACTACATCACACTTTTAATTCAATCAACTTTTAACAACCAACTTTCACCACTTCTGTCTACCCATATTCTTACTCACATATAATATAGGAGGGAGTATTATCTATTAATACATGATTCAATTTTTAGCACAAATTTGTTTCACTCCCTACCTTAATACATCAATTGTACACACTAATAACTATTGCTTTGGGGCTTCAATTTCACCTTTTCCTGCTTGAATTTCAAACTCCTTAACTCAACTGAATTTAACTAAAGCGCTTAAGAACTTTGGATCAAATTACGATCAATCAAAGAAAGGATTAGGCTACATATTAAGATGCCAAAGAAAATAAGTTAAAGGCTCAATGGGTTAACTAGGATTATGCATAGAGGAAGGTAAAAGAGGGTACGGAACATGACTGTCAAAGAAATGCCTATATCATCTCCTAAACCCACATTCTTTATTTGACTTTGCATATACACCAGGTAAGTTCTAGACATTAAGATAAACAAGGAATACACAAAACCTCACACAAACATGGTACATGCTCAACTCAAGCAAGATCATCATGGACTCTCAACCAAACAATAACATGAATTCAAAACATTAAGCCAACAAGTACAAGAGTCATAAACTAGAGCCTAGGAGTCTCAAAAGTAGTAATTAATACCATCAACATGCTCTTTACATTCAAAAACACTTGAATCATGCAATCACATATAACACCAACAAGAATATCTGACAAAAATTTTAAAATTTACTCTTAATGGGGAATTTTCCTCCCCCACACTTAAAAAATCTACTTTGTCCCCAAAGTATACTCAAAATTAGAGATAGAAATACTCCCTAAGGCCTAGCTAGTAGCATCCTTATTCATCAAAAGGGTCCGGGGATCCCACACTAAGTCTTCACCATGCTCCTTAGCTCAGGTTTCTGGTACTCAGACTTTTCATCAACCTGTGACTAAAAAAATAAACTACATGAAGTAAAAACTAAAAATACTGAAAAATAAATACCTACCTTAACTTGGGTTTCCTCCTAATTGACACCTGCTTTAGTATCGCGACACGACCCATATCAATTTTTTCCTCCACCATGAGGATATGAATTTTACCCCAACCTCGCATCCATCTTTTTGATTTACTCATAAGGTGGTGGTACAAATATGAATAAACTGAATAATGGATGGTGAATGGTAAACCACTCAGCCTTAAAGTGAGGTATGTTTTGGTGTTGCTTTTCTGGTGCAAATTTTAGAATATAGGATTCTTGTTCCTCATCGTCCACCCTTCCACTATTTCAGATGACTCCACAGACATGTCATTATCTAAAGATAATGTAGAAAAGTATTTTGAATGAGTCCTAACCAATATCACTTCTAAATTTACTTCATCCACAATACACACTCATGTTCACCTTCTTAATGTCAGTCTCAAGAAAAAGATAACTATTGAATGGCTGAAATTCTTATGTCTGTTCCACAGATTTGATAGTATAATTCTTAAATTGTGAAGGTCTCGTACACGTGTTTTCATCAAAATCTAGATAAATACCCTCTCAGTGTGGTCCTCCATAAAAATAACAAGAATCATCATCTTGCAAAAACCATTTATCCCAGGATGACATATGTGTGACAAAAAAATAAAGGAAACTAAAAAAAATACTAAACTATGTACAAATCAACATTGCAAAGCTAAAAATAAGACAGTTTCCTATTTACAAATCCCCGACAATGGAGCCAAAAACTTGTTGCGCCCAAGCGCAGACACAAGTGTGCATGGTTTCAACAAATAATACAGTGGACTTAAACAAAACTAAATGTCGATGCTCAGAGACTTATTTTAACAACAATTCAATTTTAGTTCACTATTGAGATTGATTCAGTGCAAAAGTATCCAAAGGAGTTTTAGAGTTATAAACTGAAAGTAAACAATTCGCAAAAGTAAAAGTCTTGGACAATCAATGGAGAGAAACCCAGGATTAAGGCTCTGCGAATAATCAGACTATGCTATTGAACATCATTGGTTATATTACGTATATTGGATGATGATTCATAGGGTTAATATTATGATATGGTCTTTTGAGCCTATAATCCTCTATCTAACTTAGACCTACAACTATATCGTTGAGTGGGGATGTGAGATCTAAGCTAAATGCATTTATATTTCAACCCATAATTGAATCAAATAGGTCACTTAGGTATATACCTATCCTAAGTTTTAATTATAACATTCGTTATGTAGAAGCTTATAATCCTACTCTATTTATCTCCATATACTATTTTCTTGTTCCTTCTCCCAGGTTCACAAGTTGACTATGGATGTATTCTAAGCGTATATAAGCCTTAAAATAGTGATAAAAAGGGTTAATAAACAACAAAATATGATAAACAATCAAAACCAAATCAATTCATAGCAATAGTATTCATATTCTTGGCCTTAACCCCGGAAAGGGGGCTTTTAGCCGCTCATGGACATAACCGTAATCACGATAGATGAATACATTATAAAATCCATAAAAAATAAAATTAAAGAAATAAAAACCCTAATTTAAGTGTTTTCCATCCCTCATCCAAGTTTCCAAGTCGTCCAAGGTATTTTACATCAAGTTCAAGTGTCCTATTTATAGGAGGACAATTCTTGCCGATTTTGACATGGGTCTACTTCGTACCTCTTATCGCGGTACCTAGGGTGAAAGAAGTGACATAATAGTGGATACACACTATTTTTGGTCCATTAGGATGATCCTTATGTATGGCATATGCCCCATACCAGTGTCTTTGGTCTACGACGCGCCATGTACATCCAAGGTGTTTGTTTTACGTCAAATCTTTTCCCATGCTTTTATCCATCCATTCTAAGCCTTGTGGTGTTGTTTTCACTTGATTCACTTCTTTTGTATCATCCATATATCATAATAATCAACTTAAAAATCGTCCTATATCATCCAAAAGTATGAATTAGAGTTCAAAACAACACAACATCTAAGACGGTGAACTAGGAACTTAAGCTAAGAATACTAATTTTGCCCTTTTTGATCTTTAACTTAGTTTTGACTCTTGACTTGATTCAAATGCACTTTAAACACTATTATCAAGTTGTTCCACACATAACTAAATCATACCATTAGGATGACCACTAGTTTTCTTGTCTAAACTCTAAGTGACCAATTTTAGTCCGAACTTGCTTGAATTACACCTTAAACATTGTAATCAAGTAATTTAACACTTATATGCGTATATATATCATTATTAACACATTTACACAAGAATTCCTTAAAACAAAGCTAAATAAGTCTGAATTATAATTTTAAGGTGCATAAATCCACCTCAGATCATAGGGTCTAATCATAGTCAACCCAGAACCCAAATTGGTGCTTACTCTGGACACCCTAAGATTAAACCTAATGACTCATAACATATCCTTACAGCTCATAGTGAGCCATTCGTACTCAGAGTAGAATCAAGTCACAAACTTACTAATTTGGTTACAACGTGGGTCCCTAGGCCCCATAACGACACCCTACGACTCATAGGATAAGTCATAGTCGAGGCAGTGGACTCAAAGCTCAAGAATTTTTCAAGGGACAAAATCTGGGTGTTTCACCTATGGCTTATACTCAGAACTTACGACTCGTATGATCTGGTCATTTTCAAAACAGAAACATTGGACACCTTTACTGGTTAGGCTAGGAGAAACACTATACGACTCATAATGAGTCTTGACGACTTATTGGGTGCCAATCATAACCAACATAGATACTTAGCCAAACACATTGGTCAGGCTACGATTAGGGTCCTACGACCCGAAATGACACCCTACAAGTTGTATGACGAGTCGTAATTTGGACAATGAACTCAAAGCTTAGGGATTTTTAGGGACCAAAATCTGATGTGTTTCATTATCCCCCTCCCTTAGGATCATTCATCCTCGAATGATTAGTCAAGGCATACATTAACACGATTTAACACAGAATTCAACCATAATTTCCTTTAATAATGGCATAAAATAACTATTTTAAGGAATACATATACCTTAATCACGATAATCCAAGGTGGAAAACAAGAATGAATACTTGGACTTCATGTCATTTTTGGCTTCTCAAGTAGCTTTTTTAAAATTTTTGTTCCTCCATAGAACCTTCATAGAATCCATATCCTTAGTCCTCAAAGGATGAACTTATCTATACACAATTGCAACCAAAACTTTCTCATAAGACAAGAAATTTGAATCACCAACACTTTCCAAAGGAACAATTAAGGAAGTATCACCCACCCATTTCTTAAATATTGAAACATGAAAGATCAGACGAATAGAACCCAAACACGAAGAAAACTCCAACTCATATGCCACATTTCCCACTCACCTCAAAATACAATATAGATAAACATAATAGGCACTGAGCTTTCCCTTCTTTCCAAACCACATTATTCCCTTCATGGGAGATACCTTTAAGAACACCCAATTGCCAATGACTCACGTTTTCATAGGACTTTTGATAACTTTGGGCAATTTTAAGTTTATCCCAAATCACCTTCACCTTTTTTATGGCTTGGTGAACCAAGTCGGGACCGTACAACCTATTATCACTGCTATATATAGTTTTTATGATGAGCAACTAACTGTAAGGGACCAAGTACTTGGATGTTCGTGGCACAATACAGCTTGCACACATGTCTGCATAATTTTGTCCTTTTGTATAATAATCTTGCAGGTGCTGCTTGTACTGAATAGGACACCTAGTCCAATAAGATTTTATCTCTAATCATCACTCATCTATAAAAGAAAAAATATGCTTTCTCATCAAATGTTTTTTTGCTAATACAAAAAGTGATGAGAGGCAATAAAAATTCCATTTCAACACTGCTCAATTCCTTAGCTGTCTATGTATGCTTAAATAAAAATTATTCTTAAGTGAGTTCTGATTTGTAAAAGAATTAATCGTGATATAAGAGCAATGGCTTTTTCTCTTTGAGTAAAGAGTGTTTAGGTAGAGTTTCCAAAGTTTGTTGTTGATTAGAGTTAATCAATGTAGAGGGTGTTTGACAGAGTTGTCAAGATGAGCTTGTAGTAGAGTTATTATAAGAGAAAGAAACTTAGAGTTAGTTTATTGAAGACTGTAATCAAGAGTTTGATTATAGTGGATTTTGAGGTGCTTGTGAGGGCAAACCATGTTTTTTCCTTCCTTGAGTAAGGGGGTTTCCACGTTAAAATCTTATGTTTTTACTCTTTCTACATTTTCTTTTGATTCTTGGTTACTTTACCATTTTATTGCTTGTAATTGACTTTAAGGGACCTGGTCCCTCACTGTGAGGTGTAACCCCCAATGGTTTTAACAATTGGTATCAGAGCTAGTTCACTCTAAAAGGTTTACACCTAGAGTGTTTTGGTTATCATGGCTACTCTATCAGACCTGGAAGAAGGGAAATCTACCTCTAGACCACCTAGATTAAATAGATAGTACTATAGGTGGTGAAAATGAGGATGTTTGACTTTATTATGGCTGAGGATAGTGAGCTGATGGATATAATTCTTGATGATCCTTATGTACTTATAAAAGATGTCAAAGAAGGAGATGTTACACGAATGGTTATCAAAAGTAGGAGGGAGTTCAATGATGAAGACGAAAAAAGAATTTAAAAAAACTATAAGGCAAAGAAATTATTTGTTTGTGGCATAGGACCAGATTAATACAATAGGATTTCAGCTTGTGAAACAACTAAGAAATTTTGGGACTGCTTGAAGTCTGCTTATAAGGGAACTACATATATGAAGGATTCTAAAGTTGACATACTGACAATATTGTATGAAACCCTCACTATCAAAAAGAAGGAGAGACAATATAAGAAATGCATACAAGATTCACTTCCATCTTAAATGAGCTACACTTCTTAGGAGAAGTGATTTCACTATATAAACAAGTGAGGAAAATTCTTGGTGTTCTTTCTAAGTTATGGAAAAGCAAAGTGGATGCCATAACTGAGGCAAAAAGCTTGAAAACCCTCATTATGGATAAACTTATTGGGAACCTAAAAACCCGTGGACTCAAAAAACAGAAAAGAGAAGAGAAAAAAGAAGTAAAAAGGGAAAATTCTTTGGCTTAGAGCTATGAGAAAGTGGTCAGTTCTAAAATAGTGGAAACAACGACAATAAAGGTATCACTGTAGAGGTGTGTGTCAAATATAGTAGTCCTGAGCATTTCATAAAAGATTGTCTAATACACAAAATGGGCCATCAGGAGTATCTTAATACTAGAGGTGACAAAGGAAGGAATAGGGACCAAGTCCCAATAAAATTAAGAGACAGGTTGCAGCTAATTTTGCAGCTAAACAAGCCTTAGCTGGTTGGGGTGACTCCTCAAGTGAATCTGATGAATCTAAGAAGACTGCAGATATTTCCATGCTTACAGTAGAGGATGAGAAAGTGGTGTTTGATTCCTTGTTTACTTTTATGACAAATATTAAAGATAAATAAGAAAATGAGGTAACACTTTCTAACCTTAAAGAAAACTTGGACAACCTTGAAGCATCAAAGTTTCAGGTTGAACTTGAAGAAAATTTGGAGGATTCCCAAAAGCATCTTATGTATGTACTTCAGAAGAATGAAGAGTTGGAGAGGGACCTGGTCAGTCTAAGGTAAGAACTTAAAAAATCCTTTCAGTGGACTTCATCCTCCCAAATCCTTTCTAACCTCACTAGTCAAGGAGTCAATAATAGTAAGGGCATTGGTTATCAGCACAAAACTCAATCTTCTGGGTCACAAGGCAAGGTTGTTTAAAATGTTAAAAATAAAGAATATAAATCCTTGTGCACTCACTGTAGAAGAGAGGGACACCTGAAAGAAGACTGTCAAAGATGGCTCAAAATAAGAATGATAAATGTTTGATATGTTAACTAGGAGAGCACCTATCCCAAAGGTTTAAAGCCTTGGAAAAATATGAAGAATCTTAAATTACCTAGATGGACAAAGAAGAATCTAATCAGACCTCTGTCTTCTTATTGGGAACTCAAACTCAAATGGGTTCCCAACTCTAACAAATGATTGTAAGTGCAGGAAGGAGAAAGGGTTTGCGATCAGAACAATCTTCTTGATATGAAATTGCTCAAGTCCATGAATGTAAGGTCTAGTTGTATCCTTTTTCCTAAGACGCTTCAAGGTGAAAATTTCTTATGTGAATAGGTAAAAGGGGTAAAAAATTGCAAACATCTGGAGGAAAGAGTGTAAATAGTAGCCTAGGTCAGAAATCTCATGGGTTTTTCAGCATTTCTATCCCAAAGATAAACTCACAAAGGTGTGAAAGAAGCTGGCAAGTTTGAATCAATACAAAAGAAAATCTGTACATTTGAAGAATGCCAAGTCTAGGGCCTGGTCCTTAGACCTATTTCTAGAACAAGTCGCGGTATCATGTGGTGTAATGAATCTAATAAGATGATGTTGGGATTGATCAGATTAGCCTGACCTACTATCAAGTGAATCAGTGTCTCCTCACAATATTGGCTATGTTCAGGAGGCAGGTATCCTTGGTAAATTAGGTATTTGTTGGTATAAATCATACCATACCTTTATAGCTATACATCCATAGGAACAACTTTGGAGGTGAATAAATGTGACAAGCACAAAGTTGAAGATTCACATAAACTAGAGAGGGACCTGGTCCCATCTATCAGGTTAGTATCTTGTATGTGCAATTATTGTCTGTTCTATCAAGAAAATATTGCGTCCTTCCTGTCCTTGTGTTAGAAAAAGGTTGTTTTATTCTAAAAGGTAAGGCGAGTCACCCAAAATACGAAATTGGTCATATCCTGTTCCCACAAGAAAACCCTTTTTGGTGCTTATTATTCCTTAGATCTTACTACACCCACTCTTTCTTATATCAAAAAGGAAAATCCAAAATTCCAAGTGGCCCTTCTAAGAAAAAGACCTTCTTGATGGCTGCAGCTCTCCCATTTTCAACCCTTCAAAGGATTTTAAGCTTAGCATTGTTAAAAATCCCTTCCCCAGACTTCCCGAAAAACATCCTTCTATTATTAATCTTCCAAAGCCTAACTCTTATATCACTCAACCTTTTGATGAAGACTCATCCCCGAATCCTCAAAATTGCTCTAATGAAGTTGTGATACATGAAAGCTGGGTTGCTGAAAACCTCATTTTGTTGTCAAATAGCCCAAGAAAGAGCATAGTTGATCAAAGGAAAACCAATGTCAGTAAAATAGCAAGAATTTCTAGAAAATGGTCTGGAAATTCTACTGAGAAGCTACAGACACTTGAGGGACTTGGTCCCAAGAAAAGAAAATAGATAAAAAAAAATTTGGGATCACTTATACTTAAAATAAAGAATAGGGAGAATAGTAAGGTGGTATCCAAAAAAGTTAGAAACAGGTTCTTGAAAAATCTAAAGGTGTTAACTAGAGGGATTTCTGATTCAAATGTGCTACCAAAACCTAGTATGATGGAACTTGTTGAGTTGGTAAAACATCAAGGCTGGATGTATCTCATGGAAGGAACTATTCCCACTGTTTTTGGTAAGGTAATCAAAGAATTCTATTTCACCCTGAAATTCTCAGAAGATTGGTTGAATCTAACTGCACAGGTCCAAGGAAAGAAAATAAAGTTGAATGAGGAAACACTAGGAAGAATTTTAGAAGTTCTTATGTGTGGTGTGATAACTGTTGCAAAGCAGCTACCTTCAGTAGAATTCTTAGCTAATGCATCAAAGGTCAAAGGAAAATTTATGGCTGCAGTGAATAGAAAATCACTTAAGAGTGAGTTTCAATTGGTCTTTGACTTTGTGAACAAGGTGATTCTGCCTAGATCACAAAAGAAAAGCATTGCCTCATCCATTGATTTGTATGTGATGGAATGCCTTAATAGCTTTGAATTCATTAATCTACCTGTTTTAATGATGGAACACATTTACAAAGTGGTTCATAGGAAAAATAGAAAACATGGCATGCCTTATGGATATTGGTTAAACAAGGTATTTGACCAATTTGGTATTGTCTGTGTAAATAAAATCCAAGGGACTGTGTTACAAATGCTTTGCATAAAGACATTAGTCAAAACTAAATTTCTTAAATCAGGTAGCATTTCTCAAAAAGAGTTCAACAAGGAAATAGAGGAACTGAATTCAACCTAACTGCCAATGACGAAAAAATTAGCAATCTCAAGGTGAAAATTTAACATCTCTCCAAAAAAGCCCACGTGTCTCTGAAGTGCTCAAAACTGAGAATGCTAAACTGAAGAAAAGGGTGTCAATCTTAACTGAGAGGTCCTTAGCCTGAATGCAGAGATAAGGCATCTCAACAACAACCTGACCCTACTCCTTCAAAATTTTTTTCCAGTCTTTTAATTATTATTCCTTCTTGACTCCTATGGTTTTGTCCCTTGAATAGTTAAATTATGCACTATAATGATACTTATCCTCTACTTATGAATGAATATTTGATTTTTGGGTTATATTTTTTCCTTTTAAATTGTAAAGTTATTCTTTATGTTAGCGTTGTCCTAGTGACATAAGTTAACTAATTTGTGCTTATTTTACTCTTGGTTTACTGTTATTCCTTTTCAATGATGCCAAAACGGGGAGTACTGATTTCAGATAGGTAGGGACCATATTTGATATGTGTAATATACAGGGACTAGGTATCATATAATGTGTTGAATTGCAGATGAATGCAGAAAGGCATAATGACTGGGGGAAGTATTCAAATGCACTAAATGAATGATGGTGTATAATGATAGGGGAAGCAAATGTGCTCAGAGTTTTTGCTACAAATGACAACAAGGGACCAGGTCCCTGTGTTGCATGATGGTGGAAGCATGATGATAAGGGGAACATTCATCTTCTAAGTGGTAATTATACTGATTAAATATGATGGATGTGTATTGATGCTCAAAGTTTTATGGCTGGTTTGTAATAATCGAAAATGGGGAAAATTTCTATATGTAGTTTTAATGATGAGTAACTAATTGCAAGGGGCTAGGTCCCTAGATGTCCATGGTACAGTATAGATGGCACGCATGTCTGCATAGTTTTGTCCTTTTGTGTGGAAAATTTGTAGGTGTTACTTGTATTGAATAAGACACCTGGTTCAATGATATTTCAACCCTAATCATCACTCATCTATAAAAGAAAAAATATGTTTCTTCATCAAATGGTTTTTTGCAAATACAAAGAGGAAGCAAAAACCCCATTTCAACAATGCTCAAGTTCTTAGTTATATATGTGTGCTTAAATAGAAATTGTTCTTGAGTGAGTTCTAATTTGTAAAAGAATTACTCATGATATAAGAGTAATGACCTTTTCTCTTTGAGTAAAGAGTGCTTAGGTAGAGTTGCCTAAGTTTGTTGTTGATTAGAGTTAATTAGTGTAGAGGGTCCTTGGCATAGTTGTCAAGATGAGCTTGTAGTAGAGTTATCACAAGCAAAACAAACCTAGAGTTAGGTTCATTGAAGACTGTAATCAAGAGTTTTATTATAGTGGATTTTAAGGTGCTTGTGAGGGCAAGCCGTGGTTTTTCCTTCCTTGAGTAAAAGAATTTTCACGTTAAAATATTGTATTTTTACTTTTACTGCATTGTCTTTTGATTCTTTGTTACTTTAGTGTTTCATTTCATGTAATTGACTTTAAGGGACCTAGTCCCTCACTGTGTGGTCCAACACCTAAGGGTTTCAACACTCACCCACCTCAAACCACCCAATAAGAGATCTACACATCCTACTATAGATGGCCTCAAAAGAAGCCATCCTAATAATAGAGTGGTAGTTATTATTATATGCGAACTCTATGAGAGGCAAATAATCAACCCAACTACCCCCAAGGTCGATCACACAAGACCTTAGCATATCCTCCAATGTCTAATTGACCCTCTCCTCTATTTTATCTGCTTGAGGGTGGAAAGCCATGCTAAGGTTCACCTTAGTTCCCAAACCTTTTTGAAAAGAATGCCAAAAATGAGATAAGAACTAATTACCTCGATCAGATATGATGGAAATTGGAGCACCATGCAACTTCACGATCTCTTGAATAAATAATTTCGCATAGCCCTCCCCAGAATAATTAGTCCTCATGGCCAAGAAATGAGAGGAACTACTCATCCTATCCACGATGACCCAAATCGAGTCAAACAAATTTTGAGATCGCGGAAGATCGGTAACGAAATCCATATTAATCACCTTCCACTTCCACACAACCAACTCAATTTCTTGAAACAACCCACCAGATCTCAAGTGCTCTACTTTCACCTGCTGACACACCATGCACTTAGCCACAAAATTGGCCACATCCCTTTTCATGTTACTCCACCAATAGATCTATTTAAAGTCATGGTATATCTTCGTCGAACTAAGATGAACTATTTACCTCAACTCATGAGCCTCAGCCAAGATCCTTTCTCGTAGCCTATCAACATCAGGAATACACAGTCTGCCTTGGTACCTCAAGATACCATCACCACCAATCCCAAAAGTCAGGACTTTCTATTGACCCACATCATTCTTGATCTGCATCAAAATAGGATCCAAAATCTTCTTTTTCTTTACCTCAGCTCTAAGAGATGGTTTTACTACCTCTTGAACAATCACTCCTCCATTCTCGAAATCCAAAAGACGAACTCCAAGATTAGCCAACCGATAAATATCCTTCACCAAACCTCTCTTCTTAACATCAACATGAGACAAGCTCCCCAAGGATAACCTACTAAGAGCATCAACAACCATATTATCTTTACCTGGATGATAATGAATACTCATATCATAGTTCTTGAGCAACTCAAGCCATCTTCTTTGCCCGAGATTCAACTCCTTCTGGATGAACACGTACTGGAAGCTCTTATGGTTTGAATATATATCAACATAAACCCTATATAAGTAATGGCACCAAATCTTCAAAGCGAAGACCACCGCCAATAACTCCAAGTCATGAGTCGGATAGTTCTTCTCATGCACCTTAAGCTGCCTGGAAGCATACACCGCAACCTTACTATGCTGCACCAACACACAACCCGACACCACACGAGATGCATCACAATAAACAATAAAGCCATCAGTACCCTCGGGTGGGGGTCAAAACTAGAGCAAAAGTCAACTTATTCTTCTACTTTTAAAAGCTACCCTACAAGCATCGGACCATAGAAACTTCACCTTCTTCTAAGTCAACTTAGTCAATGGAGCAACAATCTAAGAGAAACTCTTCACAAACCTCCTATAATACCTAGCTAAACCCAAGATGCTCTGAATATCGGTTAGATTTGTGGGTCTAAGCCACTTCTTAACTATTTCAACTTTCTGTGGATCTATCATAATCCCCTAACCAGAGACAATGCGACCAAGGAAGGTCATAACCATCAACCAAACTCACATTTCAAAAACTTAGCATATAAATGCTGGTCCCTTTGAGTCTGCAACACTGTATGGAGGTGATTGGCATGATCTTACTCACTCTTAAAATACACCAAAATGTCATCAATGAACACAATGACGAACAAGTCCAGGAACCTTTTGAATACCCGATTCATAAGATCCATGAACACCCCCGGGGCATTATTCAATCCAAAAGACATGACCAAGAACTCATAATGGCTATATCGTGTACAGAAAACAGTCTTAGAGATATCCACCCCCTAATTTTTATTTGATGATAACCCGATCGAAGATCAATCTTAGAAAAGTACTTAGCATCCTGAAGCTGGTCAAATAGGTCATCAATCCTAGAAAGAGGATACTTATTCTTCACCGTCACCTTATTCAACTGGCGATAGTCTATACACATGTGAAGGGACCCATCCTTCTTACGCACGAAAAAAATAGGAGCACCCTACCGAGAAATATTAGGATGAATAAAACCCTTATCAAAAAGATTTTTAAATTGCTCCTTAAGTTATTTCAACTCAGCCGGAGCCATTCTATAGGATGGGATAGAGATAGGATGGGTATCCGAGAAAAGATCAATCCCAAATTAAATTTTCCTATTGGGAGAGACACCAAGAAGATCATCAGGAAAGACCTCAGGAAACTCATGAACCATGGGAACTGATTGTAATGAAGTACCCTTCGAGTTAGAATCTTTAACCTGGACCAAATGATAAAGACAAAGACACCCTTTGGAAATCAACTTCCGGGTTCTAAGATAAGAAATAAACCTTACCTTAGGCACTAGGGAACTCCCTTCCCACTCAATCACTGGTTCATTCGAGAATTGGAAATTAACCTTTTGGGTTTTACAATCAAAAGGCACATAGCACGAATAAAGCCAATCCATCCCCAAGATAACATCAAAGTCTAACATATCCAGCTCTGTTAGATCCATCAACGTCTCCCTACCATAGATAGATACCACGTAATCCCTATAAATCCTTCTAGCTACAATAGAATCACCCATCAGGATAGATAAGAAAAGGAATTAGGGATACACTCAGGATCAAAATCAAAATGAATAGCCATATAAGGGGTCACATAGGAAAGAGTTGACCCGAGATCAAGAAGACCATACACATTATGAGAGAAAAGTTTTAGCATAGTAGTAACAATATTAAAAGATGCCTCAGAATCCTGATAGGTGGCAAGAACGTACAAACGATTCCAGCCAGTGCCGGTACCAGAAGTAGCACCCTTTGGTGAAGAAGCTGAAGAAGTAGCAACTGGGACTTTATAAGCTCCACTATAAACCTTACTTGAAGGATAGTTTCTCTGAATATGACCAGGCTGGACATATCTAAAACACTTATTTCTCCCCTTATCACAAAAAATAATAGTGCAATTGACCACAAAATCTGGAAAGAGGATATCATAGAGCTGATTGGGACCCACTGGCCTGATATTGGACACCTTGTACCTTAAACCTATTATTGATCTGAAAGCGGTGATCACCGGATGACTTAGGATATAGAGAACTAGCCATAGAATAAGAACCATATTTCTCCACTTCTTCTTAGACCACTTCCTGCCATCTCTACCATTATTCTACTAACCTCTACCTTACTCAGTATACCTGGATTTCTTACTTTGCCTCTCCCCTTTTTTGGCTTGCTTCTTCTTTTCCTCCTCAACGTGTTGTTTATACACCATAAGTATGGGGATATTCATATCCTTGTTCAATAAGGCAGCCTTGTACTTTAGCTCTAAATCTCAAGACAATCTTGAGACAAACTTCCCCATCTTAGCTCTCATGAAGGACACCAACTCCAGAGCATAACAGGATAACTGATGAAATTTCAAGGTATACTCCTTCACAATTATTTTGCCTTGCTTCAAACTCACAAACTCCTCAGCCTTCACTTCCCTCAACTCTTGAGGAACGAAATGACCGAGAAGTGCACTAAAAAATTCATCCTATATAGCCTGCTCAACTACTCCTCATGCCACTGATACGCCACATCCTTCAGCTGGCCAACAGCGAATTCCACACCCTCCATATCAGTACTATGCATAACTATGAAGATCTTTTCCATCTTATCAACAAAACCTTGAGGATCCTCCTCAACCTTAAAGCCGGTAAAGATCGAGGGATTCAGCCTCATAAATTGCCCAACTTAAGTAACCTCAGAAAAATACACAGCAACACCAATAGGAACGAACTGACGTAACTAAGATGTCACCAACTAGGCTATAAATGAATAAATCGACAAAACTCAGGATTAGAAATGTCTCATTGGGGTAACAGGTCATGATCATCATCAGATCGAGGATCTCGAGGAGGATTAGTAGGGACTGGTGAAACTTTATGAGGGGCAGTACAATCAGGAGTCAGGACCCTAAACTGAGTCTGAACTCTATGAGTAGGATGAGTTCCATCCATATTGTCCTCAAGTGGTACAGAAGAGTTTCCATGAGCATCAGATCTTTGGGAGGCATGATCTAAAATACGAACATATGAAATTAGAAGAGTTTTCAGACATTAGACTCTATAGCCCAAGAATAGATCACAAGAAAGGAAAATATTTCTAAATGCCTCATAGCCTTTCTCTTATAAGTATGGCGCGCTATACACACTTAAAAGAGACTTTACTTGATACAACTTTATGGACATTCAATTGACCATGAACCTAGGCTCTAATACCAACTTTGTCACTACCCGAACGAGGGACTGGCCATGAAGGGTATCTTAAGTCCATCGTGGCCTGAGATCACCCCCTTTACCTAATCAATAAAACATAATACACTAACAATGGTTGAATTCTGAACATATAACAAGAAAATAAAGATAGGCTCAAGGAGTCTAAGATATATCAACATCCAATGTTCAATCCACAATAATCCACAAAGCTTCTAATCCAAACCAAAATCTAAGTTGGATGCCAGCAACAGTAGCCAAAAATAAGTATGAAGAAAAGTCTATGATAATAGATAAATCAAGAAGCAACGACCTTTTGGAAGAAGGAGGCTCACCACTTCAAGATGACTCTCAAGCAACTTTAGAATCACCTATCACTGTGTAGGTAAAGTAGAAGTTCCTATAGACCTTGCATCATGTTGAGATACACCATCCGGAGATGAGTGGGTTAAGCGCTAGCATGTAATTCAAGGATAAGGGAAAAAATAATGCCAGTCAAAAATTCAATTTCAAACTCAATGTACATGTTTACATTCATGCATACATATTTATATAATAGATGCTGGGGTGGGGAACCAGGTTTAGCATGATAATAAAATATTAGCCTGGACTGTGTATCTCAACCATCATAAACAGGTACCCAAGGGCTATATGGGTTCATCTCCTCTTACCGAAAGGACCCCAGTGCGTGTTAGCCGCACGAGCGCACAAACTGGAGATATCAAGGAAGACCAAGGAATTCCCCAACCCATATTAATCTTGGATACAAATGTATATATATATATATATATATACATACACATGATCATTAAGACCAACCCTCACGTTGGCAAACGTGAGTTTCTAGTATCAGCCCTCCGGGACTCACACCTTTACGGCTTAGCTACATAACCTCCATTAAGCCCAATTAAACAAATTTCACATAAATCATTCATTAACTAAGGTATTATACATTAAGACACACAAAAGGTACATACGATTTAGCTTGCATGCTCATTATTATGCCATCATGATTCTATTAACCTGGGGGAATGCCTCGACCCCTTTGTTCATTAAATAAAAACATAGTCAATAAGGCTTTCAAATTCCATGTTCGTTGTTTAAACATTTATGCATTGCAATAGTATTGGTAAGTAAGTCAAACCAAGTGGCAATTCTATAGTTCAAATTCATTTACACAAGTGGGTTGAGGGAACATAATTTTTTGAAACCAACTCCAAGCTCAAAACATTAATTTGGGAGAATACCTCGACCCCCATTCCAATTCTCACATCCATGTACTCCATTAGTTCAAAAACATTCAATTTAAAGGATGAATAACTCATGAAAACCATGGAAAAACTATTCAAGGATCAATCATTTTGAAACTCTCAACCCATATCAAAACCCACATTCAAATCCGTACAATTAAACCATTTAAAACACATGCCTTTCATAAAATAAGATTTGAAAAAGAGTAACATGCCTAAAAGTATCACAACTATGGAGAAAAATCACCCTTGAGAGTCCTAATTGACCAGTCTTGAGAAACCCTAGCTTGTTTTTGCTTTGGGAAATTGAGAGAGTTTAAGAGTGTATTTGATGTGATAAAGAATGAGAAATAACCCCCTCTTGATGTTTTATGGAGGTGGGGTCTAAGTAGGGGAAAGAAAAATAGCTAAAATGCCCTTATTAAAAGACTAAAAATTGCCGCCCAGTTGCTACGAGTCGTCCCTTAGACTCGTAGTCTGGATAGTATCATGGGGCATGCACACTGGTCTGACTACAAGTCGTACCCTGTGACTTGTACTTAGACCTTATCTCGTATGTTCTAGTCGTTGTCAAAGAAAAAACATTGGACGTCTTTACTGGTTAGGCTACATGAACCACTATATGACTCGTAATGCGTCTTGATGACTTGTTGGGTGCCAATCGTGACCAACAATAGAGACTTGTCCAAAACACACTGGTTAGTCTATAATTAGGGTCTTACAAACCGTAATGACACCTTACGAGTCGTATGATGAGTCGTAGTCTGGACAGTGAGCTCAAAGCTCAGGGATTTTCAAGGACCAAAATTTGGGGTGTTTCAGTATCCCTTCCTAACAAAGTCTCTTTTATGAGAAATAATTATTTTATCAACTTTAAAATAAGTTTAAGACTTACTTTATTAAAAAGTGCTTCAAAAACTAAGTTTCTATGGAGAGAGAGAACATATGGAACATTGTTCAAGACTAATGTTTCATCAGAAGTTAATTTAAGAGAAATTTTTCCTTTACCCATAACTCCAGTAGTAGTGGAGTTACCCATGCAGATCCACGCGCCATTAGTGGACTCGACAAAGTCATGAAACAACTCTTTACTGGTGCAGAAATGCCTTGAAATGCCTATGTCCAACACCGAGTCAGTCTTGTTAGACACTAGGTTCACCTCAATGACTACTGCAATAATCACTTTATCACCCTCATCAAGATGAACTTGGACATCATTTTGTCCTCCCTATTTTGAGTTTTGCAAACTATCTTATATTTCTTTAGAAGATTTGTAAGTAACAAATAAATCAAACTAAGTATTAGTCATATGACTCAATAAATGTCTTTTAGCATTTTTGCTATCCTTTTAAAACTTCTTTTAGCAAATTTATCAACAACCAAAATGGTGATAGAACCAGTAGTAATGTTAGAACCATCATTAAACAAAACATAATCAAATAGTAATTGCTCTAAGAAAATAATTTTTTTTGTGACTAACGTTTAAAATTATTTTCGTTCAATGGCTTAAGTTTTGACAAATCAAAAAAAGCATTGTTCAAAGAAATAGTCATTTATCAATACTGTATGTAAGTAAATCACTTTCAAATTGTTGAAAAAATTACTACAATATTGATATGAAACTGAAATTTATAATTGTAATAAAATAGTCACAAATACTGTGTCTTGGTAAGCCAATATCTTGAAAGCGATTTTGGCCTGACTTCAATGCAAATTCTTCTAGCCGGTCACTCCCTAAGGTTCCACAGTTACCTCAAAACATGTGCACTAGTGGCTGAAAGTTTGGAGGTTACTCAAAATTATAGTACAAAATAGAGAACCTACAAAGAAAGTAGGGAGATAGTTCTCTTTCCCTTTTTGTCATTGTTCCTTTTGTTTGCAAATAAAGTGATTTATATAGGTGAGGAACAAAGAATATTACAAGAGTGAGTTAATGGTGAATTGATTGAATTAACTCATCAGTTAAACAAGAATTATCTCACCAAATGAGTTCATCCGTTCAAGGAGGATTGAAAGAACACAGTTAAAAAGAATTAAGAAGTTACATTTTGTTACAATATATTTTGTAAATGTTTTTGGTAACATCATATTTGGACTTCTCTTTTTGAATAAGCTTAAAGAAGCTTTACACTTTGACTTTGTATTCTAACTATTTAATAAAAATACTTTCACTCAGTGGGATCAAATCTGTCTTTCGTCTCTTCTCTCATAAATTAGATATGCAAATTTGTAGCCACAATACCGTAGAGATGGAAGCTCTATGAGTACTTCAAGACTCGTCTTTGAGTTTCATAAAGTCTACACTCTGACAAGCCTTGAAGTAGGGGATATTTGCAGACATTGAAATTTTATGGACTCTACAAGAAAAATTCAATTTATGTTAGAGTTCTTGGAGGCTACGATACGTTAAACCTAGCTTGATGACTACTCTACTTTAAAACCTAAATTACGCCTAATATAAAGGGACAAATATTTCCTAAAAGGCATCTCCAATATCCCATAAAATCATGAGATATTCATTAAGAGATCATCCTAGGTTCAAGAAATACGCTATTAACAATCCTCAAATTATAGAGAAAATCAAGAGAGAAGAATCAACGGAGGAACAAAATTGTACCCAAATTGTTTATCAATAAAATTTTTATTTCTTCATATTTTTGTTTGTGGTTGAAATTTATTTTTCATGAATTAAAATTTATTAAAAACATAGTGTATCGTAATTGTTGATTAATTTTCACTTAAAGTTAATGCGTAATTCGATGCAAAAATTAAGTAGAAAATCATGCTCTCAACATCAATCGATCGCACTCAAGTAAGTCAATCATTTAGCTGAACCACTGCACTTTAGTTTGATTATTTCTCTTTTCTTTTTTACTTTTTATTTCATTTAATTTATTGGGTCTAAGTTTTCTTGGAAGAACACCATCATATGCAAATTGCAACAATGTCCTCTTTCCCTCATATATGGATTTTAAATCATATGTTTAGACTTTTGCAATTATTTTGGTTGGTCAAGTCTTTGCTGGAACTTCTTGGGGGAAAAAGTGAAAACTTATCCATATAAACATATCTCCTTGGCTCGAGTAGGATGACATATTCTGGTTGGACGTTTACAAATGATTTTCTAGTCTTTCTAATTTATTCCAAAATGAGTACTCCCTTTGTTCTTAAATAGATGTCCCTTTACTTTTTTTATTTATGTTACTAAATAAATGATTTTTTAGATAATTAAGAAGAGTCTAATGATGTTTTTTTTAATTTTACTCTTTTTTAAATAAAGACAGTTTTACTTAGTAATCAAGAAATTATTAAAGTGTTATTACGTTTTTTTAAATATTTATTAAAGGTAGTAAAATTATTTTTTTCTTCTAAAAATTAATATTTTCATAAGAGACTTGTCCAAGCTAAAAAGAGCACTTGTTTAGGAACAGAGGAAGTCATTCTTTATGAAACCAAGAAAATATTAATTCTTTTTTATTAGAAATTATCCTTATTTACTTCCTCCGTTTAATTTTACTTATCACTCTTTTTCTAATTGGTGGAGGACGGCCACATAAAGAAGAGATGGCAGTCGTACTTTCATAGGCTCTTGAATGACGAGGGGGACAGAGCTATTGTGTTAGGGGAACTGGAGCACTCAGGGGAGTGTCGGGATTTTAGCTATTGTAGACGTTTTAAGGTAGACGAGGTTAGACAGGCAGTCCGCAGGATGCGAAGGGGTAGGGCGACGGGGCCGGATGAGATACCGGTGGAGTTTTGGAAGTTCGTTGGAGAGGCTGGTGTAAGGTGGTTGACTGCATTGTTCAATGAAATTTTCAGGACAGCAAAGATGCCCGAGGCGTGGAGGTGGAGTACCATGATCCCCCTCTATAAGAATAAGGGGGACATTCAGTGTTGTAATAACTATAGGGGGATTAAGTTACTGAGTCACTCTATGAAGATCTGGGAGAGAGTGGTCGAGGTGAGGCTGAGACGGATAGTGTCTATCTCGGAAAACCAGTTCGGATTTATGCCCGGCCGCTCGACGACGGAGGCAATTCACCTGGTACGGCGGTTGGTGGAGCAATATAGGGAAAGGAAGAAGGATTTGCACATGGTGTTCATCGACCTAGAAAAGGCGTACGACAAAGTCCCCAGGGAGGTGCTTTGGAGATGCTTGGAGGTGAGTGGAGTACCGCAGGCATATAGCAGAGTAATTAAGGATATGTATGAGGGAGCGAAAACCCAGGTGAGGACGGCGGGAGGAGACTCAGAGCATTTCACTGTCCTGACAGGATTGCATCAGGGATCTACTCTTAGTCCCTTTTTGTTTGCGCTAGTAATGGATGTGTTAACGCGGCGTATCCAAGGGGAGGTGCCGTGGTGTATGCTTTTTGCAGACGATGTAGTCCTGATAGATGAGACGCGAGGGGGTGTGAACGACAAATTAGAGCTGTGGAGGCAAACTCTGGAGTCTAAAGGGTTCAGGGTGAGCAGAACCAAGACAGAGTATGTGGAATGTAAGTTTAATGACGTAAGGCGAGAGAATGAGGTAGTGGTGAGGCTAGAAGCGCAGGAGGTAAAGAAAAGGGATAAGTTCAAGTACCTCGGGTCCGTGATCCAGAGTAACGGTGAGATTGACGAGGATGTCTCGCACCGTATCGGGGCGGGATGGATGAAGTGGAAACTTGCATCGGGGGTGCTGTGTGATAAGAAGGTGCCGCCCAAGCTTAAAGGTAAATTCTATAGGGTGGTAGTCCGTCCGGCCTTGCTGTATGGAGCGGAGTGTTGGCCAGTTAAGAACTCCCACACCCAAAGAATGAAGGTGGCAGAAATGCGGATGTTGCGCTGGATGTGTGGACTGACCCGAAGGGATAGAGCTCGGAATGAGACTATCCGGGAGAAGGTTGGGGTGACTTCAGTGGAGTGTAAGATGCGGGAAGCACGATTGAGATGGTTCGGACACGTGAAGAGGAGGGGCATGGATGCCCCGGTCCGTAGGTGTGAGAGGCTAGCGTTGGATGGTTTTAGACGGGGTAGGGGTAGACCGAAGAAGTACTGGGGTGAGGTGATTAGGCGGGACATGGAACAGTTACAGCTTACCGAGGACATGACCCTAGATAGGAAGGTCTGGAAGACGCGAATTACGGCAGAGGATTAGGGCCTGTTCGGGTCGCTAATGTAGGGAGGTAATTGGTGGGGGTGTATTCCTGGTATGATTCCGTATTCAATGTTCTGTTCCGTGTTCCGTGTTCCGTGTTCTATGTTTGTTACGAATCTGTGTGCTTTCCTCTGCTTTATATTCCTGCATTCCTGCTTTACTCTGTTTTATATTCCTTATGGCTGCAGTATCTATGTTATGTCATCTGCTTCTGTGCTGTACTATGTGTTTGTTTGATATCTCGTAACTTGAGCCGGGGGTCTTTCGGAAACAGCCTTTCTACTTCATCAGAGGTAGAGGTATGGACTGCGTACATCTTACCCCCCCCAGACCCCACAAAGTGGGAATACACTGGGTTTGTTGTTGTTGTTGTTGTTGACTCTTTTTCTAATTAAATTTTTATTTTTATTTGTTATTTTTGACATATTAAGAAAATATAATTTTTGTTTTTCTATTTAATTTATCCTTAAAATTAATTTTTTTTCCTTCAAATTATTTCAAGGCACTATAGTAAAAGGGTTATACCGTAAAATAACCATATCAATAATTATTTTTCTTAATGAGTGTGTCAAATCAAAATATGACAAGTAAAAACGAACAAATCACTAATAAATTTCTAAGAAGTCTATCTCCGCCTCCCCCCTACATTTTTTTTTTTAACATTTTCTATGCATATTTAAAGGTTTTTCGTGAAACAACTCGCTTAAGTAATACTATTAGGTGACATTTCTTAACGGCTTGTCAAACCCTTAAAAATCATTAAGGAGGACATATAGGGAGTATTAATTTGTTGTGGGGGCATTGAGAAGGACAAACTTATTGACTATCAATGGGAGAAACGGGTGAACACAACATTTTATAAGTTAGAATGGAAAAAAATAATCGTATTAGATTTTTTTGTATGTTATTTCATTTCTTTCGTGAAAATAAAAATCTCCTACAGAAAAACATAAAACTAAAAATAAATTATCATAAAGATATGTAGAATGAAAGAAGTAGAAACATGTAGTTAATGTAAAGCAAATTAAACTATATTTCTTGAAAGCTATCCAGTATAAATCATGTACAATTGTCATATTCAACTTTTTGCACCATCAACTAGAGAATAAAGAGAACATTGAAGTGAAAATTGAATCATTTTTCCAAACATGAATTTATTTGATAATTCGAAAAACGAGTTACTTGGATAAAAGAAAGATTTTACTCCAACTAATTTTTGAATTTCTTTTCTGCAATTTAAGAGAAAAACTTATCATTATTAATGTAGAAAAAAACAATTTTTTGTCAGAATGGAACATAATATTTTTTGCAAGATAAGAATTTGAAAAACGCTAAAAATTGAGGCAACCTGCAATTGATTACGAACACTTGTCTTTTTTCAAAGAAGAATTAATTTTTATGTTGAAAAAAGAATTTCTTACCCTAAATAGATCATTGTTCACATGAATGAAAAGCAAATGCCATTGTATAGACTTAAACGGCTTAATCTAAGGGTTCATTTGATAGAGTGTACTGGTAAAAATAATACATGTATTAACCTTGTGTGTTATTAATATCTTGTTTGATATATTTTTTCATCCTATATATAATTAATGTTTGTATTAATTATACACTCTATTGTGTATTGAGATGTGTATTAATAATACCATTCATTTTCCATGTATTAGTTATA
The DNA here is from genome assembly GCF_002878395.1 of Capsicum annuum. Classification (NCBI taxonomy): domain Eukaryota; kingdom Viridiplantae; phylum Streptophyta; class Magnoliopsida; order Solanales; family Solanaceae; genus Capsicum; species Capsicum annuum. The sequence continues at coordinate 177,303,637 of NC_061113.1, forward strand.
CAAAGGCTTCAACACATGCATTAATTTGGTGAATTACAAAATTACCTCTCAAATCATTTTGCATCTCTTCTCTTCTCTGCACTTTGCTATGAAAAAACAATATTGATTTCTCCACCTCTCTTCTTCCTGCCATTTAACTAAACAATTGTTATTTTTTTTTTTTTTTTCATTTTTAACTCTGAAACCTCTCATAATAGTTTGTCCCCTCTATTCAACAACATCACTTACTAAACTTCTCCTATTAGCACCAAAATTTAAGGATGAACTTTGGAGGATGAAGATGCAGAATTAAAGTTGGCAGTTCATCTACGTAAAGTGAATTTGTAGGTGGATGTTGCCATTTTTTTTAATTGTCACGAGATATATGTGAAAGCTTTCAATAGAAAGAAGGGTATTTTGGTAAACAAACATCTTTTTATAAAAATTATCTAAATAACTATTAATTTTAATACATCAAACCCAATAGTGTATAAGAAATAATATCTGCACAACTAATACCAACATTACGAAAACTTGCATTAGTAATACAAGCATTATTAATAAATCTTATTTAGCATTATTCTTGTATACACTACCAAACGACCGCTAAGAGAAATAATCGATAAGACCCATTTTTAATTCTTCTTTAACAAGAAAGCTAAACTACGTGGCAAACAATAAAATGAACCAACAAAAAGTAAGTGGATAAAATAAAATAGCAATTTTGAGAAAATTTATTTATATTAATCAAATTTAAGAGTTTATACACATAAATAGTAAAATATAAATTTGCAGATAAATAAATGAGAGAAGTTGAGAAAATAATTTTGAACTCTTTTAGACTTGTCCGAGTTTAATCCTCAACTTTTATAGAATTTTTTATCCTATTTTTGCATTCATCTTCCACCCTATGTACTAGCTTCCTTTTCTCACCTTTCTTCCTTTCTCTGACTTCTTACCCATTTTTGGGCCTTGAGGTTTGACTTAATGAACTCTCTTTGAACACTTTGATTGAAATATTTTTTCACTTGGGGTCCTTGAAAATTCGATTCTTAGTGAAGTTTTTTTTTTTTTTTTTTTGAAATTTAGCAGCAAAATATACTCCCTAGTTCTGATTTTCCGTCGAGACTTGCCGGAAAACACACCCATCAGAAAATTCAGTCGAAAAAACTTCTCCAACCAACCACCAACAAGCTCTAATCCAGCTCACAAAGCTCCGATTCATGCTAAATCAAATTATTTTCCGCAAAATTTCATCAAAAAAATGTCACCGCCACCATCACTAACTCCAACGATTTCGGCTAGTCAACGTAACAACCACACCAAGAACTCACAATATAGAAAAAACTAAAAAGAAATGAAATTGCTGAGAATTTTTTTTTAAAATATAGGAGGCTACAGAGGTGAAGAAGATGCCGGCTAGGGGAGGGAGGAGGGGGTGGGTTTGCTTTTTCTTTCTTTTGTTTTTTAATTAAGAAGTTACTATTATCAAAATTATATTAATGAAAATAAATTTAAGTGTAATTTTAGAAATAAAAATAAAATATTATTTAGTACTCAATTCACGTGCCTAAAGAAGGTGGAAGACACTCTCCTTGTCACATCAATAATTTGTGCCTGATAGATATATATTTTGAATAATTTAGGTGTTCAATAGGTTCAATTCTGAGTTAAGGGTCCAAGTAAAATTTCAAAACAAGTTTAAGACCTATCAATGACTTAAGCGGTAAGCCTTAAGAATTAGTGTTGTTATATTCAAAACCAAAGTTAATAAACAAGAATGAATGAAACTTAACATTTTTTCCAACACGAGAATAACACACTCTGGATAACAAATTCATCAACTAATAGGAAAATTTTTTAATGAATTATGCAAATTTATCTTGAAATTGAGTGGTAACATGGGTGTTACACATGAGCAAACTTTACATTCTGGCTTCATGGGAATGCCAAGAAGAATAGAAGAAAAAAAAAAAAAAGCAACCCAAACTCGTGAAAACCAATAGCATAGATTAACTTCAATCCAATGCAAATCATTGGCATATGTTTTGACTAAAAGAAAAGGATTTGATTTATTATCGAGGATTAAAATAGGACAATGGGATTCAAATAACGATATCAATCCTATTTCGACACTTTAACACTCATATCGGCTTATTATTTCATAACTAAGGATATAATTGGAAAAAAAAAAAACAATCAAGTGCGGACCGCAGAGACATTGTCTTGTCCCAAAATATTCATTTTACAAAAAGGAGAAGAATGTGTTGACATTAGGACAATTATGTCAATATGTATTTCTAATAGGAGTCAAGTGTTTGTCCTAATTTTCCTCTAATTTACTTGTTGACAAAGATCTATTTGTATCTATTGTCGCGTCCCATTTTTCTGGTGAAAAGTAGGATTCGACGTGACCACTCTTTTTAGAATTATTTGAGAAAGAGTGTGAAGAGCCGCTGCCTAATGAATTAAGGTGCGTTAAGGCACCAACCAAGGCCAACTACAAACCTATTTTGGTGTTGTCTTAGCTCACCAGAAATTCGAATAAGGGTACAAATTACCTCGAAAATAAGGTGTTAGGCACCTTTCGAGGTCCATAAAGGTGGTTCCCAACCGAATTTGTATTTTACGTGGGAATTCTACATGATCAAATAAAAGTCGCTTATTTATTAACTTAATGTTTTAACTAAGTAATGAAGTAATGAATTAAACAAACACACTATTTTTATTACTTCTAATTATTAATTATCTAAGTGATAAAAGTCAATAAAACATGTAAATAAGACAAGCGAGGAGAAAGAAACGACATAAATTTACAATAAAGGGGACTGCTTATGTAATAAGCTAATTACCCCAAATAAATGAACATATAAGGTAAATAAGAGAGTAAATCTGAAAATCAAACAAAGAAAGGTTTGGTTTTATTCAGATCAGAACCCCAACTTGTTTAATCATTACCCGACCCACTGGCTGACTTCTTAGACAAGCGACAATGTCATAAGTCTTACCATTAATATGTTGGAGATCATCACTTCTGAATGACTACTCGTCCCACCCCACCTAGGCTAGTTGTTAAATCTAAAGGCGTTCTACAACAAGAATAAAACTACCATCTTTAGTAATACTTATCGTCCAAGAGGTATTGGACGTTGCTATTTTGATTTTGTGGTCTAGACAAAATAAAATTATGTTGACTGGGACTCGAAACGCGTAACAAGTAGGATATCATGTAGCACATAATTGTCCCAAGTTAGCCTCTTGGTTAATTAAAATTGATTAATGTGCTTAGCATGTAAAGACAAATAATCACTTATTTTTTTGTTTAATTAACCTATAGGCATGGTATCTAAGTGTTCAACAATTGGTTAATACGACAAAAGACAACTATTGTTCATGTCAACAGTAATGTCATAAAATTGTTAAAAGTACATGTCGAAATGATGTAAATATATCAAAGAATTGTGCTCACAAATTTCATTGTGCAAGACGTGTTATAAACTAATAATAGTGTCGGGATATTACATGCCAAAAAATATTTTATTTTAAACTAGAAAGTCCGTTAACATGCGGGAAATACATCCTTTGATGATTGAGAGAATTGACATGCAAAACATCCGTAACGTGAACATGGTAAACACACATTGACATACTTGAATCTCATGCTTAAAAAATGACTTAGTATGTAGGAAAATATGCTTGTCATTCTAACATCTAAATTATCATGCTAACACGTTGAAAACTTATTCCTTAATGTTTAACCTTATATGAACATATTGAAATTTGATGTCTGACATGCTAGAAATTATTATTCATACTAGAAATTCAATTAAACATGCTGAAAATTATATTAAACATGCTGAAAAATCAATTAAACATGCTGAAAATATTATTAAACATGCTAGAAATTCAAATTAAACGCGCTTAGATCTAATGTTAATATGCCACACAATTTGAAATTTAATTTAATATGCTTAATATGCTAAAAATACATTACATGCTTAAATCTAATTTAATATGCAACATGAAAAATATATTGATATGCTTAATGTCAATCTAATTTAGGATGCAGGATTTAGTTAAATCCTAAAATCAATAATTCTATGCGGATTAATTAATAAATTGTAGATTACACGTCTAAATGATTCATATGTTAATAAATCCTAGATTTTTGTGCCTAAATGATTCACATAGCACGTAACGAACATAAAACCTAAGTTGTTCCTATCTATACTATTCATAGAGCACGTAAGTCCCCGCCCCCCGAGCAGTCCCCAAGATTTATTATTACATCAGTAGTAATGTTCGTACAATAATATTACAAACCAAATAATAACAAAAGAAAAAGAAATAAAACTAAATAAAAAGAACTAATATAATCTTATTGTAAACACCCCTGCGACTCTTACGATCCCCAAAACACCACTTAATGATAACTGTTAGATACAAATCAAAAGAGAAAGGCAAGCACAAAAGAACCAACACATGATCTTAAATAACACATCGTTTCAAACAAAGAAAGCAAAGACATTTTAAGCAAGCATTATTTCAAATTAGTTCCTATAGACATACTTTCTATGTTTTTTTCTCTCACAAATACTACGGGATAAGAAAAGAATGCATCAATTAGTAACTTATCGGTTGACGATAACGAATAATAGAAAGAAAATCAAGAAGCACAAAATTCGAGAGTGAATTGTCACCAAAAGGTAAAGATTAATGCTTAAAAAATGAGTGTCAAAATAATAAGTAAAATTGCCTCTTCTTTTTGTTTTAAGTTTTTTGTCAGAGAGAGTCTATGTATTCATTGTAACTTATCCGTGTCCAAAAAATAAGAGAAAGAGGACTCTTTATATAGTGGAAGAGATATCGTGGCATAAAAGGAAAAATATATTTAAAAAATCAATTTCAAAAATTAAGAAGGAAATATACTAGTCAATCAATAAAGAGAAAATTTTGAATAATTGGATCAATCACCCATAAGCCAGTCCAACAAATAAAGGAAAACATATGTTTAGAAAAATCAATCAACAACATTATTTTCCTTAAGAGAGATAATCAAATTAAATTAAGATATAAAAGATCGAATTTGCCATAAATAAGCAAGTAAAAATATGTGTTAAGAGTTTAAAGGGGAGAAAATAAATTAAAAAAAATTAGACAATTAACACTTGACATATATAAGCAGAGTTACAATTAATTTGAAAGAAATACAATCAAATTTAAATTTAAATTCCAACATAATTAAATGCTGAAATTTTTTTATTAAAGAAACAAATAAAACAATCAACAAAGGAAAGGAGTAGATTCTGTCACAGTGATTCGCTACCTTAAAGGTATGAGCAATATTGATTAAGAGTAGGAAATTGTGTTAACATTAATGAAATAAACAAATATAAAAGTTGTCTAATTTAAACAAAAAGTAGAGAAGTTGATAAATAGAACACGAGATTATTTGAAAATTATTAGAACATTCAAAATCATACGAAGGATGATGTCACTAATCAAACAAAAAATGTAAACATGATAGAATTAAGATTAAAATCAGTCTCCTCTGTTAAGAAACAAGCAAAAATGCAATAACCATTTTATGATCACCGGAGGACAACCAAATCACTTTAACGAGCATAACAAAGTAACGAAAAATAGGATGATGTTCAAACAATCATGCAAGAAATCAAGAAATGGATTTGTTCAATAAATTAGCATCATTAAAGGCAAAGGGTCAAAGATAGACTAATGCTGATTTTGGCCAATGTTGCATCGGAAAAGGTTACTCCAGCCAAATCTGTAACGGAGATAAAAGCGATGCCTAGTACTATTGTTATAGTGCAGCGGTGGCTGTGGAGCTGGTGGAGGCGGCGATGGCTGGAAAGGAGAACGGAGAGACGACTAGTGTTGCTATTACCGTCATTGGTGATGTTGGCCGAAGCGACTGGTATGGTCTTCATCAGGAATGGAATTGAGGGGGCAAAGCTAATGGGGTTTCGCCGGTGATGTCAGCGGCGGAGAGAGGAGAGAAGGAGAGAAGCAGTAGCGCGGTGGTGCGGCGCTCGTTGGGTTTTGTCGGTGGCTGAAGGAACTATTTAGCGACGGAGTAGCTTAGGGAAATGGTTTTTTCCGGCGTGGTTTTGCTAGAAAAAGGGGTCAGGCGACAGCTATCATGGATGCTCTTTTAGAGAGAGAAAGAAGAGAGAGAGAGTCTAGAGAGAGAATTAAGTGGGAGGTGGCAAAAAAGTCTTTAAATTAAAAATAGTGACAACTTTGACCAGCTAAGGTTAAAGCTTCATTTAAATTGTGATTAAGTTAATTGAGGTGTAAAGTGTAATTTTTTTAAAAAATTAATTTTTCAAAAAGTCCTTCAACTCCAAACTTTAGAGTTTCCTCCTTTTCTTATCTTTCAATCTCTCTTCTTCTTTTTCTTTCCTCATTTTTTTTTTCTCTCTATAGATTTTCCTTTTCTTCCATCTCCTTTTCTTCTTTTTATTTCTCTTTCCATTTTGTTATTCCTTTTTTAATTGCCATGGACTATTTAAAAAAAATTAAGTTTGAAAAGAAATTTTTTGATTTCTTTTAAAAGTGAATGAAGAAATATTTTAGCAAATTCAGCAACTACGAGAGTTGCTTTAGCAACTGTGGTAATTGCTGCAACAACTACTATTAGTTGTTGTATTACAACAATTATCGAAGTTGCTGTAGAAATTATCGAAGTTGCTGCAACAACAATCGAAGTTGATGCAACAACTATCGAAGTTGCTACCGCAAGTTCGACTATTGCTGCAACAATTTCGACTGTTGCTGTAGCAACTTTGATACTTACTTAATTTCTAGAAAAAAATTTGATTGGAGGAGGAGCCCACGAAAAAGTAATATTTATGGTAAAAATAGAGGTGGTGGTATTGGTGGTGACGCCGAATAAGAAGATGACATTTGTTGTAGTGTTGATAGTGACGGTGGTAGAAGAGAAAGAAGAAAAATAGGCGATAGTTAGAAGAAAAATAGGCGATAGTTATGTAGATGGAGAAAATAATGGTGAATTTGAAAGAGGTGACAATGGTAGTGATAGTGATAGTGGAGGAAGAGGAGGTGGCGATGGCAGGTGGCAACAAAAAGGGTATGGAGGAGGAGTAGTGGTGATGGTGTAGGGATCTTTGTGTAAATATGAGATATGTATCTTTGTGTAAATAATAAAATTTGAGGGTTTTAAAATTAGTGTCATTAACACTAATCTTAAAATTGTCACCTCTACACAATATTTAAGACTTGTGTCACTCTTTTTTAGTTTTGAAATTTTTTTGTTACCCTTAATTAATTTTCCCGGGAGAGGTCAACTGTCTCTTTGAAAATGGGGGGTTAGGGTTTTGTTTTTGGTATAAATGGAAAGAGTGGATGCTTAGATCTTAGTCGTTGGATCATTTTTTAATCAACGACTGAGATAAAACATGATAAAAAAAAGTTTAAATTAAAGTTTAATTTATGGCCAAATTGAGGTCAATTTTGACTATAATTGCTACTAATTGGGTATAAAATTGACTAAAAATTAAATACCAGAGGAAAGTTGATGGAAAGTGACTGCTATTTTAACAATAATAATAATAATAATAATAATAATAATAATAATAATAATAATAATAAATATAGTATTTACAAAATGTGAGGGTGCATATTTGCGATAAAGAATTAGCAAATATTACTAAAAATTATGTAGAATCTTGTAATTAAGTTAATAAATAGTAATAAAAGTAATAATTTGTGTATGTTTAAATTATGAGTGTGACACGCCAATATCTATTTAATACGAGAATAATGTGCAAGAATATTAACATATGAAATTAATAATTTTGCTAAAATAGCAGCCTATAAGTAATATCGAAAGGTCAAAATTGGGTGTCAACATCTATATATACCTGTTTATGAAATGAATAAAAATAATCATACAAAACCTAAAATTCTACATGGTATCGGAGAAACCTAGTAGATTGCCATTTTTCCAGGTTTTCCAAGATGGGAGATTCTACGCCTTCTTCTAGCAGCACTACAAAATCTACGAACTCAACCATAACAAACCCCACCTCAATTATAGTTCAACAAGACAACTCACCTTTTCCAATGAGATTTATTCTTGACGAAATGAATTTCTCACTATGGTCTCAATTAATGGAGATGTGTATCAGAGTTCGAAACAAGGTTGGCTACCTTACTGGCGAAGCAAAGAAACCCGAATAAACTAACTCAAATTATGCAATATGGATTATGGTGAATCATCAGTTGAAGAGCTGGTTGATTGACTCGATGAGTCCCATACTAATGTAGCAGTTTATCAGGCTTCCCACGGCGAAGAAAATTTGGGAAGTTATTGCCAAAACATTCTATGATGGTTTGGATGAGACTCAACTATTTGAACTAAATCGGAAATCCTTCACCACTATGCAGAATAGAAGGCCCCTGTCTACGTACTAAATGAATTGGTTGAAATTTTTCACGAAATTGATCACCGAACAAATATGCTGAATGAATTGGTTCAAGGTATTTTTTTGATGCACTCTATGATGGCAAGGTTGCAAGTTCGCATTTTTTTCAATGAACTTGATGTATAATTTGATCAAGTTTGTGGTGAGTTCTAAAAAAGGACCCAAAGCTTGATCTTAAAAGTACATATGCTTATGTCAGAAGAGAAGCTCAAAAGAGGAAGACTATAGGAAGTGCTCGACTGATTCATGAGAGTTTTGTCATGGCTCTCCATCATAGCAGTCCTGTTAAAGGTCGAACTAATCAGCCATCTGGTAAGCCTAATAATCTTACTTGTAGCTATTGTGGTGCATTAGGACACTTAAAACAATGATGCTACGAGATCTTTGGCTATCTGAATTGGTGAGATTTCTCAAAAAAACCATGCAAAGTCATTTCAAATAGAGTTGCATCCACAACTACATCAGGAATTAGTCAGCCTAACAATGATGGTAAAATAAAACTTCGTGTTAATATGTCATAGTCGGGTATTACCAGTAATAACAATATTGATATTATTGCACCTTTTATGAGTAGTACTTGGATTATTGATAATGGAGCATATGATCATATGACCAAGGACCGAGATGAATTACAATTATTAAAACCATCTTCTCAACCCTTTATTTCTACTGCTAATGGAGGTACTTCTTCGGTTATAGAAAAAGGACCAGTTGTCATAACAGATACTTTAAAACTTTACACAGTTTTAGTTGTACCTTTTCTTAATCATAATCTTTTATTTGTTGACCAAGTTACCACCTCTCTCAATTGTACTATAACCTTTTGGCCTCTTTTTTGTATCTTTCAGAACATTCTTACTCAGGGGACTCTTGGTTATGATGTTAAGCGAGGAAATCTCTATTTTCTGGAATTGACTAAAGGTGGAGAGAAGAAATTTAGTCAAGCATTTAGCACATATGGGGTTGAGAAGGCATGGGACCATATATGGTTATAGCATAGGAGGCTCAGACATATCTCTTTTGTTTATCTTTAGAAACTCAAACCAGATTTGTTTTTAGGCTTACATATCTCAGTTTTTCATTGTGACATTTGTGAATTAGCGAATAATCATCGTGTTTCATATTTATCAAGTTTGAATAAATGTTCTAAGCCTTTTGTTGTTATACATTTTGATATTTGGGACCCTGCAAAAGTTAAATCTCTGTCTCAAGTTCGTTATTTTATTACTTTCATAGATGAATTTACTAGGATGGCGTAGATATCATTACTTCAAAAAAATAGTGATGCGTGTATTGCGTTCAAAGATTTTTATAATACGGTACATACTCAATATCAATGACAAATTCATGTTTGGCAATCTGACAATGCCATGGAATTTAAGCAATCTACCGTTGATGAATACCTTCGGACACGAGGTGTACGTTATCAAACATCTTGCACATACACACCACAAAAAAATAGTCTAGAAGAAATAAAAAATAAATAGATTATGGAGATTGTTTGTGTATCTCTGTTTGGCATGAATATGCCAAACATTTATTGGGGGAAGCGGTTAAGTCTGCGGCTTATCTTATTAATCGAGTTCCATATTGAGTCATTAATTTTGAGACTCCATAGCAAAAGCTCTATTCTCTTTGTTCTCTTCCACATCTATCAAACTTAGAGCCAAGGATGTTTGGTCGTATGGTTTACACTCACATTTCCAAAACTCTGCAAGGAAAGTTAGATCTATGTGCAAAACAGTGTGTATTTGTGTAATACCCCATATTTCTCAAGCTTAACTTAACTCTTAGTTCATGAGTTATCTAATATAAAATTTTTTAATTGCTCATTATTTTTTAGTTTAGAGTCTTTCATTGCTTAGGAAATTGAATCAACTTTCCAAAGATATAAAAGTCGCCTAAATCCAATAACCGGGTAAGAAGTTATGACTATTTTAAGTTTCAGTCGTTAAACACTGTAATTTAGGCTAGTAGCACATCACGGAGTAAGCTAAAATGGCGATTGTCAGTTTCCAGTGAGGTACCGCAATACCGGCACGTCACACCAAAGCTCATTTTCACATTTGTCAATTTCCAATGAGCCAACACGATTGTACCGCGTCGTGCCGAGCTTTCAGGTCCCATCCAATATTGCAACGTGATTCCACCATATCGCGCCACCAACCATATTTCCAGTTGTCATTTTCTAGTGGCTTGGCGCGATAGCGTCGCGTCGCGCCAAGACCCAAAATCAAGTTTTTCAGTATGAATTTTTAAGTTGTTCTCAGGGGTAAATGGGTATTTTTCCTCAACCCTAATCAGTCTAAACATGAAATTTACCCCTAAATAACCCATTATCTCATCATTTATTCACTTTATTCAAAGATTAAGTCATTCTCTCTCAAAAGGGGCTAAATGCTAGCTTCAAGAAACAAGAGAGAAAATCAAGAGTCTCTCCAAGATCCTTCAAGAATTAATAAATTAAGGTATGTTAGTTGTTCATCTATGGGTTCCTTTCACCCATAGAGTCCACGAATTTATTTTCAAAATACAAGATTGTTGAATTATGAACTTCCATGCTTGAATTGAATTGAATTCATGTTCATGTTATTGTTGGGTTTTAGTCGATGATTAAATAACATGTTTTAATGAAATAAATCGTTGTATGTGTTGAATTACATGATATTCATCATAAACCCTTCAATTTGCAAGTTGATTGATATAAATATGATAACTATATGTTTGGATTATTATATAACCTAAGCATGCTCCCCATGTGTTAATGTCTATGTGAATATTATAACATGATAGCATATATTCCCCATTCATGTATAAGTAGATGCATTAAAAGTGTTTGATTAAATACCTCTATGAGTGAACTATGGACAAGTATACATTGTTATAATTTTCAAGGGTATATTATGCTTTATTTTTCATGCTATCGAGTCCTGGGGGTATTTAATGCCCGATAATTTAGCTGTGTGCCTAGAGCTAGTGTCAGTTACAGAATCTCAGTTATGTCACAATCAATAGTACTCTCAGTCGGTTATAGAACTCAGTAGATCTTAGTCAGTTACCAAACTCAGGAAAACTCAGTAAGCTCAGTATCAATCCAGTCCAGTTCTATATCTCAGTTTAGTTTCTTTCAGTTGGGAGTAGGATTCAGCACCGAGTGAACCCAAGGATGGGGGCTCACCTTCCAGTAGAGGGTGTGATCTCTAGAAGTAATTCTTGCATTCCAGAACTACGTAGCCAGCATAGGTTGAGACATCAAACCTGCCAGTTGAGGGTTGATGAGGTTTTTTAACCTGTTAGATGAGGGTTCCACCATTCTCATTAGATTACCTGTCAGATGAGGGTAACTCTTCAGTGTATTTACCCGTGGCACAGTACTGACACCCTTCCAACTGTCTTTACCTCCCACAGTCTCAGTTTTAGTCTTCAGAATAGAACTCAGTTTAGTTCTACAGAATTAGGAATGTCAGATACAGTCAACCAGTATCAATAAATCAGTTATCAGTAACTTTAGATATCAGTTACTCAGCCTTAGAATTCAGGACTTAGCTTCAAAAAGCTTAGTCACAATGTTTATTTATATGCACATTAGTGCACACTCAGTATTTACAGCAGTATCAGTTATTCATGTACTCTCATGTTCAGTTACTCTATATCATACATTTAGTTATTGTTCATGCATATGAACCCTTGCATTCAGCCTTACCTCATCTAGCATACCAGTACATTCCACGTACTGACACATACTCTTTCTTGGTGCTATGATGTCTTATATCATAGGTTCGGATGCTCAGGTTCTCGATTACGTATAAATAGACTCAGATTCAGCCAGCAGCAGTAGATTAGCAGTGCGTCCTCATCATTCAAGGATATTCATTATTTTATTATTTTAGTAAATTCAGTATTTCAGTAGATGGAGTTAGTTGGGGGATTGTCCCATCAACTTCACTATCAGACAGTTTCAGTTAGAGGCTTTTCAGACTTATTTTCAGACAGTGTTCAGTTTTACTAATTGTTATTTCAGATGATATAATTTATCAGTATTTCATATGTTTTGAACCTTATGGCATTTCAGCCTATTATTCCATATTTATTACTGTATTATGTTTTAGTGCTCACAACAGATATCAGTCATGGGTTAGCTTATGGTCTTTCGGGGTCATAAGCACCGTGTAGCATCTGGGGTACAGACTCAGGGCATTACAAACTTAGTATTAGAGCCTAAGGTTCAACGGTGTCCTAGGAAGTCTGAAAGCTGAATCTAGTAGAGTTTGTGCATGGGTGTGTAGCGCGCTACACTTATGGACATGAGTCTATGGGATGTTTTAGGAAACAGTTTCCCTTCTTTCAGTATTCATGTCGTGTAAGTGAGCATGAGCTCAAGTTAAACTCTTAGGCTAATATGTTTCCTCCTTTTTATTTACAGAACATGCCTCCTAAAAATACTAACGAAAGGAGAACCGAAAATCAGTCAGCAGCTCATCCCGTTCAGGCAGATCGCCTGGATGAGCATGTCTCTCATGCAGAATTTAAAGTTGCATTCATTACCTTAGCCAACTCTATAGCAGCTCAGAATGAATGGCTAGATATTATTCTAGATAATCTAGTGGCCAATACTGCTGCATTCAGGATTCGGGACTTCACCCGAATGAATTCTCCCCTATTCTCAGGATCTAATCCAGAAAAAAATCCACAAGAGTTCCTCAATCAGGTTTAGAAAGTCACAGATATTATGGGAGTAACTTCCAGTAAGAGTGTTGAGTTAGCTTCCTAGAAGCTACAAGATGTAGCTCATACGTGTTTTAAGAAGTAGAAAATAGACAGGGGCATAAATGCAGAACCCATAGAATAGGAAGAGTTTTCTACTGCTTTCCTAGAGAGATTCTTTCCCTTAGAGCTGAGAGAAGCCGAGGTGTTAGAGTTTATCAACCTCAGGCAAGGAATTATGAGCATGAAAGAGTATTCCCTCAAGTTGACTCAGTTAGTCAGGTATGCTCCCCATCTAGTAGCATACAGTAGGTCCAGAATGAGCAAGTTCGTATCTAGGGTGTCAGATAGTGTGGTTAAAGAGTGCAGAACAACTATGTTGATTAAGGAGATGGACATATTCAGGATCATGGTTCATTCTTAATAGATAGAAGAGGCTAAGATCAGAGAGAGTGAGGTAGAACAAGAGAGCTAGAACAGGTAGCTTTAGTTTTAATCAGCCTAGGTTACAGGGCGGTAACCGTTCCTAGTTTTATCCAAAATCTTCTATTTCATCTCCTTTCTCAGCCAGTGCTCTAATGCCTAAGTTCAGAAATGGTAACAACGATAGGGTGCTAGGATCTAAATCTCAGGGTAGTGTCAGCAGTGCTCGAACAAATTCTCTTTGTCAAATATGCGACAGAAACCACAAGGGTATCTACAGAGCTGGCAATGATTTTTGTTTTGGGTGTGGCAAGCCAGGATACAAAGTTAGAGATTTTTCTCAGTTAGGTTCTTATGGTCAGCACTCTCATTCTTTGGCTCAGTTAGGTCACCCGAATCAGCAGGGTGCCGGTTCTCATGCCACCAGTGGGCAACGCCCAAACAGGCTTTATGCACTTCAGTCCAAATATAATTCTATAGACTTCAATCAGTCATGTGACTCAGGAAAACTTCATGATCTTAGTCAGTTGTTAGATATCAGTAACATTCTGCTAGTCAATGGAATTCAGTAAGATTAAGTCATGTATAGTCAGTTATTCATGTCCATTCCCTCCAGATGGGAGTAGAGGTTAGCACCGAGTGAACCCAAGGATGGGAACTCACCCGCCAGTTCAGGGTGTGATTCTTAGTAGTCATCCTTGTGTTCCAGAACTACGTAGCCAGCGTAGGTTGATACATCTTAAGACTTCAGATTAGAGTTGATGAGGTGGCTTAACCCGTCAGTTTAGGGTTCCCACCGTTCTTATTGAGTACCTTCCAGATAAGGGTCACTCACAGGCTGTCCTTACCCATGGCACGGTATTGACACCCCTCCAGTCGGGGCAGAAATTAGACCCCAGCTTAGCTATAATGGCATACATGGGGTATGTCGGTTAAACACTACTTCCCACAGTTTCAGTATCAGTCTCAATAAAAGAACTCAGGGCTTTCTTCAGGTTTTAGTATATATAGGACTGTCATATACAGTCGTCCATGTTATCAGTTTTAGTATCAGTTATTACAGTTATCAGTAAACCATGTATTAGCTTACAGGTCATGCTATCACGTATTCACGATCCCAGTTTTTATATATGTGTGTTTGCACTCCCACATTCATATTAGTCAGTCAGTGTTGTTCATGCATGAAACCCTTTATGTTCAGCCTACCTTCCTCGTATACTCAGTACTCTAGTTGTACTGACGCATTTGCGCTATGGTTCTTTCTTTTCATGTTACACCATAGGTTTCGAGACACAAACTCCAACCCAGCAATAGCGGTAGCATTCCAGTCGCAGAGACACAGTGAGTCCTTATTGATTCGAGGACAATATGATTTGATACATTTATTTATTTCTTCAGTTCAGTTTTATGGAGTTAGTTGGAGATATGTTTCTTTAACTCCTTATTCAGATAGTTTAGAGGCTTTTAGATTTATGTTCAGATTTACGTTCAGACTTAGCTTTCAGATTGAGTTGCTTGGGTATTTTCACCCATATGGTTTTATTCAGTTGAACCTTATGGCCTTACAGTTTTATGTATTCCGCATTATTATATCATGATTTGCAGTATATAGGTACAGATATCAATCATGGGTTAGCTTGTGGTCCCTCGGGGTTATGAGCACCATGTAGCATTCTGGTTCAGCGAATTGGGGTGTTACAAACTTGGTATCAGAGCCTAAGGTTCAATAGAGTCCTAGGAAGTCTGAAAGCCACATCTAGTAGAGTTTTGTACATGGGTGTGTTGCGCACCACATTTATGTGCAGGGGGCTATAAGATGTTTTAGGAACAGTCCCCTTTCTTCATTATTCATGTCATTCTAGTGAGAATAATCACAAGTTAAACTCTCAGTATAATTCATTCTTCTCTTATTCTAGACTATGGCCCCAAAGAGAAGAAACCAGCCAACTCCTCAGTCCGAAGATCCTTTGGGCGAACATGTTTCCTATGTAGTGTTTAGAGCTGCATTTACCACACTTGCTTAGTTTGTGGCTGCACAGAATGAATGGCTACCAGTCATTCCAGCCAATCCAGTGTCCAATCCCAAAGAAGCTAGGGTTTGGAACTTTACCCGGATGAACCCTCCATCTTTCCATGGGTCTAAGTCTGATGAGGACCCTCAGGAGTTCATTGACCAAGTCCAGAAGGTCATTGACATCATGGGTGTTACTTCTATTGAGAGTGCTGATTTAGCCGCCTACCAGTTACAGGATGTTGCATGTGATTGGTACAAACAGTGGAAGTCTGAGAGGTTAGATGATACAGACCCTATCGAGTGGGAGGAATTTGTCACGGCCTTCTTAGATAGATTCTTTCCCCAAGAGCTGGGGAAAGCCAAAGTTCTTGAGTTCATTAACCTTAGGTAGGGGAATATGACGGTTAGGGAGTATTCTTTTAGATTTACTCAGCTAGCAAGGTATGCTCCTCATGTGGTTGCAGACAATAGGGCTAAGATGAGTAAAATTGTGTCAGGGGTCAACGATAGCGTGATAAATGAGTGTAGGTCTGTGATGCTGATCGGTGATATGACCTTAGCCAGACTCATGACCTATGCCCAACAAGTAAAAGAATAGAAGTTTAAGACAAGGGAGAGGCAGAACAAGTGAGCAAGGTCAGGTAACTTCAACTTTGCTCACCCCAAGTCAGATAGAGGAAACCGTTTATAGTTTTACTCTAAGTCATTTGTTCCATCTCCTTCCTCTGCCAGCGCTCCAATACCGAAGTTTAGAGAAGGCAATAGAGACAAAGCTCCAGGATCTAAATCTCAGGGCAGTGTTAGCAGTGCCTGAACGAATCCTCTTTGTCAGACTTGTGGTAAGAACTACAAGGGCATTTGCAGAGTCGGTAGTGATGTCTATTTTGGTTATGGCAAGCCAGGCCACAGGATTAGGGAGTGTCTGTAGTCAAGTATTCAGGGTAAGAAAAATCATTCTGCAGCTCAGTCCGATCGCCCGAACCAGCAGGGTGCCATTTTAGTGCTACCAGTGGGCAACGCCTAAACAAAATCTATGCTCTTCAGTCCTGGCAGGATCAGGAAAATTCTCCTGATGTCGTTACTGGTACATTACAGATTTTCCATGTTCATGTTTATGCTTTTCTAGACCCAGGTGCATCCTTGTCTTTTGTTACTCCATACATAGCAGGCGATTTCAGAATCAATCCCAAAATTCTAGCAGAGCCCTTTTCAATCTCTACCCCAGTGGGTAAAACCATCATAGCCTGGCCGGTATACAGGAACTACTCGGTTATGATATCTCAGAAATCTACATCAGCAGATTTAGTAGAGTTAGAAATGACTGATTTTGATGTCATTCTCGGCATAGATTGGCTTCATTCCTGCTATGCCATAGTCGACTGCAAAAATAGGATAGTTTGGTTTCAGTTCCTGAATAAGCCCGTCCTAGAGTGGAAGGGTAGCATTTCAGCATTCTGGGGTCAACTTCTTTCCTACCTTCGAGCAAGGAAAATGATTTCTAACGGGAGTGTGTATCACCTCGTGCATGTTAAAGATTCTAGTTCTAAATCTCCCAGCCTCGAAATAGTCTCTGTTGTTAATGAATACTCAGATATCTTTCCCGAAGATCTTCCAAGTATTTCTCCCAAAAGGGAAATAGACTTCGGCATAGACCTTCTTCTGGATACTCAACCTATTTCTATTCTGCTATACAGAATAGAACCAACTGAACTCAAGGAACTCAAAGATCAGTTGAAGGATCTCTTAGATAAGAGATTCATCAAACCCAACGTTTCTCCATGGGGTGCGCCAGTGTTATTGGTGTGCAAAAAATATGGTTCTCTCAGGATGTGTATTGATTACTGTCAACTCAATAAGGTCATGGTCAAGAACAGATATCCTCTTTCCAGGATTGATGATCTATTCGACCAACTTCAGGGTGCCAGTTACTTCTACAAGATAGACCTCAGATCAGGCTATCATCAGCTAAGAGTTAGAGAATGTGACATTTTGAAGACAGCTTTCCGTACTCGGTATGGTCACTTTGAATTTTTAGTCATGTCATTTGGTCTTACCAATGCCCCTGCAGTTTTTATGAATTTGATGAACCGTGTGTTCAAGCAGTACTTGGACATGTTTTTCATAGTCTTTATAGATAATATTCTGGTCTATTCTCACACAGTGCGTGATCATGCAGACCATCTTAGGATTGTTCTTCAGACTCTCAGGGATCACCAATTATTCGCTAAGTTCAGCAAGTGCAAATTTTGGCTAAGATCAGTAGCATTCCTTGGCCATATTATTTTCGGTGATGGTATTAGAGTAGATCCTCAAAAAATCGAGGCTGTAAGAAACTGGCCCAGACCCATATCTCCATTAGATATTAGGAGTTTCTTAGGTTTGGCTGGCTATTACAGACAGTTTTTTGAGGGATTTTCTTATATTACATCTCCTATGTCCAGATTGACTCAGAAACAGATTAAGTTTCAGTGGTCAGATTCATGCGAGAAGAGCTTTTTAGAGTTGAAGACTCGACTCACCTCATCTCCAGTTCTAGCTATTCCAGATGGTTCAGATGGTTTTCTAGTCTATTGTGATGCATCCAGAGTAGTTTTAGGTTGTGTCTTCATGCAGCATGGTAAGGTCATAGCCTACGCCTCCAGACAGTTAAAGCCACATTAGAAGAATTATCCTACTCATGATCTTGAGTTAGCAGCGGTAGTTTTTTCCTTGAAGATTTGGAGGCATTATCTCTATGGAGTTCATGTAGATGTCTTCACAGACCATAAAAGCCTCCAGTATGTCTTTTCCCAGAAAGATCTTAATCTTCGCCAGAGAAGGTGGTTAGAGCTCTTGAAGGATTACGACATGAGTGTTCTTTATCATCCGAGCAAGGCCAATGTTGTGGCCGATGCTCTCAGTCGACTCTCCATGGGTAGTATTTCTCACGTTGAGGATAGTAAGAAAAAGATGGCTTAGGAGATCCATCAGCTTGCTAGACTAGGAGTTCGGTTAGTTGATTCTTCAGAGAGGGTGTATATTTTCATAGTAGTTCAGAGTCATCTCTAGTTTTCGAGGTAAAAGAGAAACAAGACAGGGATCCTAGGCTTGTCAAGCTCAAAGAGTCAGTTCAGAATCAAAAATTCGAGGTTTTCTCCCAAGGGGGAGATGGTGTTCTTTGTTGTCAGGGTCGTCTATGTGTTCCAGGTGTAGATGAATTGAGGCAGTGAATTCTTATAAAAGTGTATGGTGCGTGATACTCTATTCATCCAGGGGCCACTAAGATGTACCACGACATGCAGGAGATCTATTGATGGAGTGGGATGAAGAGAGATATTGTAGAGTTTGTGGCTAAGTGCTCTACATGTCAGTAGGTTAAGATAGAGCATCAGAAACCTAGTGGTTCCATACAAGAGTTCACCATTCCTACTTGGAAGTGGGAAGAAGTTAACATGGACTTCGTGACGGTTTTGCCTAGAACTCGTTATCAGCATGATTCAGTCTGGGTCATTATAGATAGATTGACCAAGTCAGCTCATTTCTTCCCTGTTCGTACTTCTTATTCCACCGAGGATTATGCCAAACTCTATATCAGGGAGTTAGTCAGGTTACATGGTGTTCTACTATCTATCATCTCAGACAGAGGTACCTAGTTCACTTCTTACTTTTGGAAAGCATTCCAAAAGGGTCTCGATACCCAAGTCCATCTCAACACATCATTTCATCCTTAGACAGATATTCAAGCAAAGAGGACCATTCAGACTCTTTAAAATATGCTAAGGGCATGTGCAATTGACTTCAAGGGAAGTTGGGACGACCACTTGCCTTTGATGAGTTTGCATACAATAATAGCTATCATTCTAGTATTCAGATGGCTCCATTCGAAGCTCTCTATAGTAGGAGATGTAGATCTCTGATTGGTTGGTTCGAAGTTAGTGAGGCCTCAATCATAGGTCCTGACTTAGTATTCGACGCCTTAGAAAAAGTTCAGTTGATCAGAGAGAGACTCTGGGCTACTCAGAGCTGACAAAAGTCCTATGTAGATGTTCGTAGAAAAGATCTCGAGTTTGAGGTCAATGACTATGTATATCTTAAGATCTTTCCCATGAAAGGAGTGAAGAGGTTCGGCAAGAAAGGAAAACTCAGTCCCCGGTATCTCGGTCCCTTCAGAATTCTTTGTCACTTTGGCAAGGTAGCTTATGAGCTTGAGTTGCCTTCAGATCTAGCCTCAGTCCATCCAGCCTTCCATGTCTCTTTGCTAAAGAAGTACATAGGTGACCCAGCAGTTGTTGTCCCTATTCAGAGCATCAACAAAGAATAGTCTCTCTTATGAAGAGATTCCAGTCGAAATCTTAGATTATCAGACTCGTAGATTGAGGAACAAAGAAGTCCCTCTAGTCAAGGTTCTTTGGCGAAATCAGTCTCATGAGGGAGCTACTTGGGAAGCAGAAGCATTATGTGTACCAAGTATCCTCACCTCTTCCCCGCTAATTCAGATCAAGCTCAAGGTAACAATTCTCCTTAATCTTATTCAGTTTCACGTTTATGTTTCCAATATAAACTTGGTACCTATTAACCGTTTCATACTCAGTTATGCATTTATGTGTCAGTTATCCGTGCATCAGATATGCACGAGTTTGGTATGTTTAGCATGTCAGTCATGAGATCAAGTTTCAGTTCTTCATGTTTATTTCAGGTTCTATTGTCTTGTATCCCTTCTCAGTAAATTCTCATTTGAGAACGAATGTTCCCAAGGGGGAGATATTATAATACCCCTCATGTTTCTAAGCTAGGAAGAGAATAAGTATTCCTACGTATGAAATCTCCTATCCTATTATTCATACTTGAGTACATGACTTACAATGAATATCCTAGTGATAGGATAGCTTATGATGCATTAAGCGTGTTCATATGAGTCACTTAAGGTAATACAAGCTAAGAGTATTTGAATCCATCAAGTTTTAGTGTTCAATTTTGCAAAGGTCATCTTTGAACGAGTATAAATTGATGTTAATGTTGTATTTTGGCTGATTTCGACCCATTAAATTATAGAGAATTGAATTAGCTTTTCAACGATACCAATTTCACCTTAATCCAATACCCGAGCAAAAAGTTATGCCCATTTTCGTGAGAGACAGGAAGGATAGGCGATTGGTTAGGCGCCGCCCAACCTAGCTTAGGCAATCACTTGTTCACCGCCTAAGTCAGTTCCAGGTGCCAAAAACACTTCGTTTTGAGTTATTTTAAGAATAATTAAGTCTTTTAACACTCCTTACACGCCCCTAAACTTAACCCTATGAAATATATAGCTTCTAAACATATTACAACCCTATTATCATCTCAAAGCTCATCATCCAAGAGCACTAAAAGAGAAAAACAACTAGGGTTGTGTAACTAAGCTTGAAGATCTAATTTTAAGGAAATTCCTCCATCAATCATCAAGAATCTTCCTTCTAAGGTATGCGTGAGTTGATTCATAGACTCCTTTCATCCATGATGCTCAAGAACCATCTTTTAAATTTTGTATCATGATGTTTATGTTGTTGGTGGTTGATTTTCATGTGGTTAGAGTTTGATGATGCCTAAGATGGGATCTTTGTATGTTTTGGGTGAGGATATGATGGTATTTAACGTATAAACATGTGAAATTGGTGGTTGAATGTTTGAAATCTTGATGAATCCACCTATGCCTAAGATGTGCATGTAAGGTGTTTGTGAAAATACCTAAGGGAATAGAAATCATGCTTTTATGACATAATAAGTCCTAAATGACTATTCCATGTTTTAAGTTTATGTTCAACGTGATCCCCATGCTATTTTCTTGAATTGAAGATGTTATATGAGATGCTCATGATATTATTTTAATATGGAACGACCCTTTTATTGAAGCCATACAAGTATACACATGTTGTGTGCATTCCCGATCATGTGATAGTTTGTTGAGAATCATTCTTATTATGAAATCCTTACTTATGATATTGTGAATTTTGGACTCAAATCTTGTGATCAAGTCATGTCATGTGTGTTAGTTTCCTTCTATCGAGTCCTAGGGGTATTCGTACCCGAAAACTATAGCTATGTGCCTAGAGCCATATCATGTTTCACGATATCCGAACTCAAGTTATAATTCCATAGACTTCAGTCAGTCATATGACTCAGGAAAATCTCATGATCTCAATCAGTTGTTAGATATCAGTAACATTCCGCCAGTCAATGGAATTCAGTAATATTAAGTCATGTATAGTCAGTTATTCATGTCCAGTCCCTCTGGATGGGAGTAGAGGTTAGCACCGAGTGAACCCAAGGATGGGAACTCACCCGCCAGTTCAGGGTGTGATTCTTAGTAGTCATCCTTGTGTTCTAGAACTATGTAGCCAGCATAGGTTAAGACATCTTAACCCGTCAGATTAGGGTTGATGAGGTGGCTTAACCCGTCAGTTTAGGGTTCCCACCATTCTCATTGAGTACCTGCCCGATAAGGGTCACTCACAGGTTGTCCTTACTCATGGCACAGTATTGACACCCCTCCAGTTGGGGCAAAGATTGGACCCCAACTTAGCTATAACGGCATACATGGGGCATGTCGGTTAAACACTACTTCCCACAGTTTCAGTAGTAGTCTCAATAAAAGAACTCAGGGCGTTCTTCAGGTTTTAGTATATACAGGACTGTCAGATATAGTCGTCCATGTTATTAGTTTTAGTATCAGTCATGACAATTATTAGTAACCATGTATTAGATTACAGGTCATGCTATCACATATTCACGATCCCAGTTTCTATATATGTGTGTTTGTACTCCCATGTTCAATTAGTCAGTCAGTGTTGTTCATGCATGAAACCCTTTATGTTCAGCCTACCTTCCTTGTATACTCAGTACTCTAGTTGTACTGACGCATTTGCACTATGGTGCTTTCTTTTCATATTACACCATAAGTTTTAAGACACGAGCTCTAGCCCAGCAGTAACGGTAGCATTCCAGTCGCAGAGACACAGTAAGTCCTTATTTATTCGAGGACAATATGATTTGATATATTTATTTATTTCTTCAGTTCAGTTTTACGGAGTTAATTGAAGTCATGTTCCTTCAACTCCTTATTCAGATAGTTTAGAGGCTTTCAGATTTACGTTCAGACTTAGCTTTCAGATTAAGTTGTTTTGGGTATTTTTCACCCACATGGTTTTATTCATTTGAACCTTATGGCCTTACAGTTTTATGTATTTTGCATTATTATGTCATGATTTGCAGTATACAGGTATAGATATCAGTCATGGGTTAGCTTGTGGTTCCTCTGGGTCATGAGCACCGTATAGCATTTTGGTTCAGCGAATCGGGGTGTTACAACGCATTATATGGGATTGATCCATTTGGCAACATTCTAGAATATGGAATTTCTTTGGTAAAAATTCATGTCTCTTACATGATATTGTATTGATGGAGAGAGACCAAATATAGTTTTGATACATTTGGTGAATTTATTGGTATTAAGGTTGACGTAGGCGTTGGTGTTGATGTTAAAATAAGGTATTGTCATTGTATAACATTGTTGTTGTTGGTCGAGGAAAGAGGAAAAGAAGAAAGAGAAAGAAGGCGTGAGGTGGGGGGGAGTGTTCATATAAGATATATTTTTCCACCTTTTTGAAGTGTGTAGTGTGCGTGTGTGTATAGATCTTACAGATGAGAGTGAGGTTGCTTGAAAGGGTTTAAGAATTAAAATTGGCCGGGTAAGCTGGAAGAGTTATGGGCATGGGTCAGTGGCTTAAGGAAATGTACTGAAAGCTTTGTTGAAAGATGTAAAATTGACGTAAACACCTACTAGTTTACCCATATTTACATGTTATCCAGATTTTTTCCAAAATCTCATAAAATCCATCTTTTTTTTTTTATTTCAGATACATATAAAGTAAACGAGATACATGTTAATGATACGTCTAATTATTTAACTGATTAGCATAAATCAAGGGGTGTAACAGATAATAAATCATTAAATGAGCAATTAAATCAACTAATCATCCACATAACAAAAGAAAATCCATAAAAATGGTATTTTGTTATTAATTTTAATTTTGAACAAATTCACTTTCATAATCATTTTGCAGATGTTTTATTCTTTTTATTCGTGGTTCATGATTCATTTTTCAAATGTTTTCAATGAATATTTTTGTCATTCTCCATGCCGAGATAAGTCCAAGTACAATAAATTGAACAACGATCAAAAGTCTGAATGTACACTTTCAGAGGGACTTACAGTTAATGCGAGCATTGTGGAGTATTTTTTATAGAATCGCCACCTAGGTTTCAAACTCATGGGATGGAGGGAGGAGGAAGACGGCGATGATGATGAAGACATGGATGATTTGGGATTTATGTAATTTAACATCACGATTTTCTTTTCTTTACGAGTGATTGGTGTATCTACGTTTGTCTTTGGTGGTCCTTATTTAAGTAGTTTTACTGCAGTTCTTTGTGTAGAAGTTTGAGAGTTGTATAATACCTTGTGGATGTAACAGTGTGCTTTAAAGGATTTTTTTATTGATGGTTATACTGTTGTGATAGTAGAGATGCATACATGTGTCAATAAGAGATACATAACAAGTTTGAGTGAAAAAAATGTTTGTTTTTTATAGGTTAGGGGATCGTGACCTTATGTGTACTCTTACAATTAAGAGATACATATTATTATGAAAGATACATGTATCTATAACAAGAGATACATTTTTTAAAGTCTTTAAGAGATACATACTACATTGTAACAATCTTATATGTATCTCTTACTGTACTAATATGCATACCTCTTATACATGTTAAATTGAAGTTATCTAATGAGAGATACATAAAGTAGATGTGTAATGTACAAGATACAAGATGACAAAACGTATCTGATGTATTAAAATATATATTTGACATCTTTGAACTTGACATTTAACAATTATATAACAAGAGATACATTTTTTTAAAAGTATGTAATATATACATAAAACATTATAATAATCTTATATGTATCTCTTATTGTACTAATATGCATGACTCTTATACATGTTACACTGAAGTTATCTAATAAGAGATACATAAAGTAGATGTGTAATATATATGAGATACAAGATGACAAAACATATCTGATGTATTGAAATATGTATTTGACACGTGTATATTTGCAATCAACTTACATATGATAGATATAACCATATTCTTGTTTAACATTTCAATTGAAATACTTCCTATAGATAATCAATATGTACAACACTTGTAACACTTCTTAACAGAACACTTGAAGTATTCAACTAGAATAGTTCAACTGAGTTACATATATCTTGGACAACACACTTCATACACTACAATGAGATACATTATAATAAATAAGTTAGATTGTTGATTGATTATTTATCAGTGAAGAATTGATTTAAGAGAGATACATAAGACTACAATGTATCTCACTTATAGATTTGACATATTTTCATTAATTAAACTGACGTGAATTTTTCAATGACGATCTAACCAAAAATTTTAGAAATAACATTATGCCCTCCAGGAACTTGGCCTTTAGATAACACCACTTTAATTTTCAAGATCTAATTCATTGCAAAATCGCCAAAACATTGGGCACCAATGATACAGATGATTATCCGTATAAGTAAGGAAAAAGTTTTGCAATTTTCTCTGCAATCAAGAAAAATTAGAAGCTTTACAAATAGTTGAAGAAGATAAATCACACCAAGAAAAAATAAGAAGAAAAATCAACCTCCCAAAACTTGGCCTTCAAATAACACCACTTTAATTTTCAAGCTCTAATTCATCGCAACATCTCCAGAAGCATCGGGCACCAATAATACATATGGTTATCCATATAAGCAAGGAAAAAGCTTTGTAATTTTTCCTGCAATCAAGAAGAATAAAAGCTTTGAAAATAGTTGAAGAAGAAAAGATGCACCATATGGATATGAAAATAGTTGAAGAAGAAAAGATGCACCATATCTTAACCGTCTCCCATATAGTCCATGGGTGGTTTTAGGACGGTTAAGATACACATACCAGGTTAACAATTTTGAATGCATGCTAAACCCAGTTCCCTTTCTCGGCATGGTTATATATATGTGTGTATGGTTTGTATGCATATGGATGGTTTACTTGGCTTTACTGGATTGCATTAGTTTATCCTTATCCTGAGTACTTGCTTGTGTTCACCCGCTAACCCATCCTCAGGCGGCTGTGTTACTATACGATGCAGGAATCGACCATTTTACTCCTCCTGCTTAGTGATTGGATTTTGGGACCAATTACTGGATTGAAGTGGTAAGCTTCCATATTTCAAAAGTCTCCATTTCATGTTCATGGATGTTTTTACATACTTTGGATATTTTATGGATATTAGTTATGACTATGGTTAAGGGCATGTCCCAACTGGATATTGATTTTCTTTTGGTTAGAGGCTTTTGTGGAACTACTATGGGTTGGTATGGGCAGGATCGATAGTGTTATCAGCCTTAGTATTGGCATTGGCATTGGGGCTTACATCGTTGTACTAAATTTCTTACTGTTCTATCATTTTATGTTATGTTATGGGACTTGGTTTGGTTATTGCTTTGCTTTGGGTTTATGTATTTGGTTTGGCTATGGTTATAGTTAGGTTTGGGACTATTGGGATTGTTTGGGTCGGTCTCGGTTATAGACCTATCCCGGAGTCTGGATTTGTGGAATTACACGCTATCTTGTTATATGTTCGGAATTTATCCGACTCAGGGTATATACTGGATGGTTGGGTTAGGTATCGGGGGTGGTCTCCGATCCTAGTTAGACTTGAGATGCCCATTATGACAAGGCCCCTGGCCAGATCGTCTCACCAAGTCCATAGTGATCCACTCTCATTCTACTCAGGAATAGGTAATCTCTATATCAGGCCACCAAGTCTCTAATGCTCAACTTTTTTTGTTGGTAACATTGGCAATGAGCTATAAAATCTGCTATATCTCTCTTTATGCCAATCAAACAGTAATGCTGCCTCAAATCTCTATACATTTGAATTGTACTAGGGGCATAGAATATCTAGAGTTGTGAGCCTCCCGCAATATAAAATGAATGAGGTCTCCAACCTTTAGAACACAAGTGCGGCCATCAACTCTCAAAATACCCTCTGACTCCAAGGTAGCCCTCTTAGACTCACCCCTTAGAACCTGCTCATAGATGCCATAAAGTTTAATATCCTTAAACTGGCGGCTCTAAATTTGTTCAAACAAGGTAGACCTAGCCTCAGCACTAGTAAAGATCCTCATAGAGTGAAATGTCAAGACAAACCATCAAATTGGCTAAGGAATGAATGTACTAAGCCAATAGTCACTCCAAAACTGAAATGAAGGCCAAGCTATGCATACTCACTGGCTTCCGACTTAAGACGCCTACTACCATATTTGCTTAGCCAGGATGATATATAATATAGGTATCATAGTCCTTCAACAAATCAATCCATCTAGCCAATCTCGAATTAAGCTCCCGCTATGTCATAATATACTGAAGGTTGTGATGGTAGAATACATTTCCCAATGAACACCATACAAGTAGTGCCTCTAAATCTTAAGCACTAATACTACCGCTGCAAATTCTAAATCATGAGTGAGGTAGTTATGCTCATGAACCTTAGCTGCCTCGATGTATAAGCAATAACTCAACCCTGCTACATTAGAGCACAACCTAAACCAACACCAAAAGCATTACAATATACGATAAATCCCCAGCCCTCTACAAAAAGAGTTAGAATAGGAGCTGAATTGAGCAAGCCCTTAAGCTTCAGAAAACTCTACTCACACTGTTTAAACCACTAAAAAGGGACCTCTTTTCTAGTAAACCTAGTTATCCTGCTACAATAGTAAAAAAAAAACTCAATGAAATGCCTATAGTAACCTGCCAAACTAATAAAGCAACAAACCTCAGTTGGAGATGTATGTATGGACCAACTATGAATAGCCTCAATCTTAGTTGTATCCATCATAATACCATCCTTAGACACCATGTGTCCTTGGAATGTAATGGGCTCGAGCCAAACTCGCACTTTGAGAATTTGGCATAAAGCTTATGATCTCTCTAAGTATGGAGCACAATCCTCAAATGCTACTCGTGTTCCTCCCTACTCCTTGAATATGAAAATAATCACAAAGAAGTGAAAATAGGGCCTGAACACTCGGTTTATCAAATACATGAGCATGGTTGGGGCATTGGTCAACCCAAAAGACATCCCAGGAATTTATAATGGCCATAACAACTCCTAAAAGTTGGCTTAGGGATTTCCTTTGCCCAAATCCTTAACTGATGGTAACCAAATCTTAAATTAATCTTAGAGAACAGTGTAGCTCCCTGAATCTGGACATACAAATTATTAATATGAGGCCTCGAATACTTATTCTTCACTGTTATCTTATTTAGCTACCTGTAGTCAATACAAATACTCATAGAACCATCTTTCTTTTTTATGAACAAGGTGGAGACGCCTAAAGGAGATACACTCGACCTAATAAAACCCCAACCCAAAAGATCCTGAAGCTAAGAATTCAGCTCCTTAAGCTCGACAGAAGCTATGCAATAAGGTTCCATAGAAATAGGCCGGATGCCCAGCTCCAGATTAATAACAAACTCAATATAATGCTCAGAAGGAAAGCTAGGTTGATCGATAGAAAAAATATTAGGAAAATCATGGACTATTGGAAAAAAATTAAGCAAAGGACTCTTCATACTAATATTATAAATATACAAAATATGAGACTCACAATTTCTCGATATTAATCCTCTATCCCGAACGTAAGAAATAATCCATGTTGGTGTGTGACTAATACAACCCTGTCAGACTATCTATGATATGCTGGGCATGGATAAAGTAATAGTCTTGGCAAAATAATCCAGGACCGCATGATAAGTGGATAACCATCCCATGACCAGAATTACATCAAAGTCCTCCATATCTAATACAGTAGGATAGTATGGGTATAAAACTCTCAAAAAGTCACAACACATGATCTATAAACTCAATCCACTACTAAAGAAATACTCATGAGTATAGATACACAAAATGAAACAAATAAAGACACCTAAGACAACTCTAACCATGAAGCATAATAAGCAAAAACATATGAATAAGTGGATCCCAAATCAAATAAAGCAATAGCTGGCGTATAGCACGCTAAAATTACACCTATAATGACAACATTCGAAGACTCTACCTCTAGCCTACTAGGAACAACACAGAAATGACCTCATCACTACCTAGATGGATGTCAGATCAAACACCTATCCTACTTGCTTGAGGGCCTCTACGAGAACCCTAAAGACCACTCCTGCAACCTTGCATACCATCTTTAGTTGTGGGCAGTATTGCACTAATAGATAAAACACTATGTGTTGTAGGCACAAATTTTCCACATCGAGGACACTCTCTAAAATAATGTTCGACGACCCTAAAATCATAGCATGCTTCAGGCATTCTACTTTGACCAAAAGATCTGGCTGACTCAGAATAACCAACTCAGTTAGAAAACCTAAAATATGTGTCTCTCAAAGACTGGCCGCTTCTTGACCCACCAAAATCATTATAATCTGATTGACATCTATCCATAATTTGAAGTATGGTATGAATGGGCCTAGTAGGCTGACCCTGATACTAATAAGATCGAATATAAATGGTTTTTTTTTTAGAACCTCTTTTTTGAACTGTGAGACACTTCAGCTCCCACTAAAACTACCTTGGTAACTTGGTCTCTTATTGTTGACCTCTTGGACCTCACGATGATCTCCTCCATAGTCTGAACATAATCAAAAACCTCAACAAAAGACTTACAGACTGCAACTAACCTCTGAGTAGCTATATGAAGAAAAAGCCTCAACCCTCTAACAAAAATCCAAACCTGCTTATACTCGATTGGTAAGATAACAGTAGAATGTTCGACCAACTTGTGAAACTGTACCTTGTACTCTATAATAATCATAGAACCCTGCTATAATATCAAGAACTGATCTCTCAGATGCTCTAAAACATTGTGAGGCATATCTCAAAGAAAATCTCAGAGGAACGAGTCTATGTTGAAGGAGGAAATCTAACTACTCTAGAATCAAGATAACCTCTCTACCAATGTCTATCTCCCAAGTCTAATTGAAAAGTAGTGTAACCAACCCCACGAGAATCAACTAGACATAAATTATGGAATCTATCCTTATAAGAAATCAAGAACTCTAATGCATTCCGAAAGCCTCTGCAAATCTAGGTGGAGTTAATGTAAAATAATCTGCCCAACATCTTTTACTCCTCAACAAACATAGTTGGTTGGGTGGCTACCGTCTATCGACTTATGATGGCACATTTTGCATTTTCTGTTATGGATAACTGCATAGTTTCAATCAACCATTGGTATGTTTAATTTATTTTGTGCTTATTCTCAAAAATCAAACTCAAGAGCAGGAAAAAGGAAAACTTAGAGCAATTGATGTCTGCAACATTGTATCTGATGGAACGTAGCTATTTTTGTCAATAAGAGACAAAAATATGGTAAAAATTAAAGGTGGTTGATGGGTCGTCAAAGCCATGATGGACCGTCACTTAAGCCGCCACACTAAACCAGAATCTATAAAGAATTCAAGACAAATAATGCTTAGATTGATGGGTTGTCAGGCATGTGATAGACTATCGCTAAAGTCATCATAACCGCAATAAAACATATCCAATCTGGAAATAGATGACGGTTGACCCGATGAACCATCACCCACCCGATGAACAATCACTTAATTATCAGTTTTGACACGGCAACCCAAATTTGAATTTCAAATTCCCACTTTGCCGAAGGCTATAAATACTTAGTTTAGGGTTTAGAATAGGAATCTTTACACTGACCTGAGTTTGTAATGTATTTTGCCTTTAGAGAAATGAGTTTTTGGAGTATTTTGAACACATCATTCCTGGTTGGATCATAGGTTTGAATTCTTAATTTCTATTTTGTAAGTTCCAATTCCTGCATTATTAAATTGAGCTTTTTCATCTATTGTATTGTCATGAGTGGCTAAAACTTCATAACTAAGGTTATGGGATGCTTGGTAGGAAATTACTTTTGGGCTATAGATTATTGAAATTGTACTGTTGTTGTGATTGTATTACTATGACCTTCAATTTGATGGGTTTTATTGGTTACAAACATTAGAAAATAATGGTTTAACTAGATTAGTCTTTTGGGGATTACTTTGAATTAGTATTTCATCACTTTAAGTTTAAGAGAATTAAAGTGAAAATCATCTTTGAAGGTTGGAAAATACTTAGATGGAGAATTGACGTTAATGTCCCTATAATTGCATACATTAGTATAAATTCATATGTCCCATAAGTCATAGGTGATATAACACCAAGGTGAAAGTAATTCTAGTTTTCTCTTTCCCAATTGTTAACATGTTGTAGAAGTAATGTCGGTGCTTTAACACAAACATAATTGATTGTTTATTTCATAATACAACCCCCTTATTCAAGAAATTGATGACTAATTGTCATTTAACCTACATATAACTTGAATTATACCTTATTCCTCGTGGGATTCAACCCCAACCTCTGTTGTGTTATATATTTGACAACGACTGCTTGCACTTCTTTAAAGGGAGTTGTCATTTGGGAGTATTAAATTATAGGGACCTTTACTCTGGAGGCTGCAGCTACTACACCCCTACATTTGTACCACTTTAATCTGCATACAGAGCACCATCAGATGTTGTACCACATACCAAACTTAACGACTAAACCAAGGCATATCTGAGTAATGAAAAAGAAATAAACCTGATGGAGCATAGGTTTCCCCCTACCCAACAATGCCTAGGGTGGCAGAATCTCTAGCTCGGGAAAAATAGCAGGATCTGGTAAGTCACCCTATCTTGACCCCTAACTGGGGATGCGACTCTCGCCTTGCACAACTTTTAATAGGAGCTCTAGCCATGGACTTGGGGTCCTCATCTCTAATCACCATAGCTCGTATCCTAACCATCTACGAGAGAGTGAAACAACGTGAATTTTAGAAACCAACATAGACTCGACACACGAAATAAATAAATAAAGTGAAGTTCTCTTAAGAATATCCTATAGCCTACTGAATATAAGAAATGTAATAGACGTCATCATTTTAATCCACGAGACTCCACTAGACAGTTGCATTTGTACCAATAATACTAGTGTACGTAGGCTCTGATACCAATTTGTCACAACTCAATTTTTCAGGTTATGATGGTACCTACTTTAATTCACTAGTAGGCAAGACAAACAGTATCCCAAAATGGTAAGTAATGGGCTAATTAGAGAAAGGTATGATAAATACCAAAATTAATCACAAAACAGTATTGTAAGCAATCAAATATTAGGAAACGACATATATCAATATAAAGAAGGAAGATAAATAGAGCAAAAAAATATCCCACAACCTAGTAAGATTGGTACAGAAGCAACTAAATACAAAAAATAAGTATTCAATAATGTGAATATACAGATTATCTCAAAAGTAAAGACTGTCCAAAATAGTAAAAGGAGAGAAGATCAGCTCCAGCTCTAAAAGTTCACCCTATCTCTAAGTCCCAAAAGAAAGTTGGATGTATCATTAGTGATGGTGACTAGTACTTAGATCTGTATCAAAAAAAATGCAGAAATGTAGCATGAGTATCAAACAACGGGTACTTAGTAGGCATCATTAGCCTACTAAGCTGAATCATAATAAAAGCATAATAAAATGTGAAACTGGAAGCTAAAATCAGGGATAAATTGGCAAACCATAAATAATACTCTGACTGACTGATAATAATTAACGAAGTAAATACAGTTTAAGAAATATAAGCTAACTACAACCTAACTGGGCCCCATAATCCTAGAAGGTGCAAATAAGAGAACATAACTTAACCGATCCCCCATAAGCCAGATGGATACATTCAAGAGACGATCACTAGTAGCTATAATAATTATAAAGTAATGGACAGCCAAAACTATATCTATGAACCTTTTTCATACAATAACCACCAGACTTGAATTGGATCTTTAACATCATAAGTGGACCATAAATGCCAAACTCAAACTGGAATCTAATATTATATATTTTGGACTTAAATTGGGAATTTAGTATCATAGATAAATAGTAAGTACCGAAATAGAACTGGTCTTTAAAGTGAGTATAAGGTAACAAGCCTAGTCAAGAGTTGCAAAGATTTACCAAATCATACTAAGACTCAAGAATATACGTAGGTGATGAAAGAAGGCCTCCTAGGTTTACAAATATCTAATTGGGATATTTGACCTAAAAGAGGGCCAACGAGACCCACTGCTAACCCCAAAAACCCATACTAAGGTAATTAGGCAATTTCTACCCAAAACTAGAATAAGGCTCCAAATTTTGACTAGTAGGTGTTAAATAAGTCTAAATAAGTCTAAATAAGTCCTACTCCAATAATTTAACTCAACGTAAGGAGGAATGAGTTAATCCTATGTAAAAACGACTCTCTAATCAGTTAAATATTCTAAATCTCGCTAGACCTGCAACCAAGTGGTAAATTTCACCCCAAATATAGTTAATATTATACTAACATCATAATTAAGCTCAATCTATGAGGAAAGTAAGCCACACCTACCTGGACGCTAACGAAGCTTGAGAAGGTTCATTAAATCAAAGTTTTTCCTTTTGAGAAGCTTCCTGATGATGCCACACTATCAAAATAATTATCTATATATTATACAAGAATAACAATATCCATATTGCATATTTAAATACTTCAGGTCCAAAATTAAGCTAAAAATCCCTTGTGGAACTCGCTTGCAAAATCACAACTTTGTGCAATGATCTATTTCATCATTACTAAATTATCCATGATAAATTCATGAAAATTCTTAATTTCCATTCTTCAATATCAACTTGAGTCCAAAATATCCATCATTTTGTTCATTATGTCACCTCAAGCTTTTTGGCAAAGATTTTAGCCTTTTGATGTGTCTAGATAGACTCACGCTCGATGAATTTAATTATTCATGAGTAATAATATCAATCATTCAGTTTTAAAGTTCATGTATAAATTTAGGTCTTACAATATTCCTAATATAAAATTAAGTTGAAAACTTTTTTACTAATAAAGTTTTGATATGGATTCTACTAGGTCCAACTTCAAATGACCGTATCTCCTAAAATATAAGGATTTAGGGGGGTCAACACACATAAATTAAATACATATGAGTCTTATTTCTAACCCAACCAACAATTCATCAATATGATTACAGAATAAAATGTTATGACCATTTTATTATGCACTTTCTGGGCTTAAATGGGAATTTAAGCAAGAGTAAAATTATTTGTGGATAAAGTATGCAAGTGTGATGACATTGAGTTGTTTTAGTGAAGAAACTAGTTGAGTTGCAAAGGTATTAAATTGTATTTATTATGAAATAATATGATGAGGAGAATTATGTTTAAGGTATAAATTTGTTAAATTAGCCATATTTTTTTATGAAAATTATGTATCACCAATTTGTATTTTTAGCATATATATGGTATAAACTATTTATATTTGAATGGTATAATAAAGATGTAAACAAGATAATATATATAATCAAATTAAAAATGAGAATAATTTGTGACAGTGGTAAACTAATCTACTACAACTTTATTAATTCCATAAATATAGAAAACGATTATCCATTATTAATTAGACTATAATTCCTTAAATGTCCGTATCACAACAGAAAGATTATTATTATTATTATTATTATTATTATTATTATTATTATTATTATTTTAGATATTAGGATCATTAGAAGTAAAATAATGTCTTAAATAAGGGAGAAAAATAATGAAGAGAGAGAAAGAGATATATATTAATTAGGATAACATTAAGTTTGAAATTATAATTATCTTATTCTTTAAAACTGCTATATATGTAATATTGAAAAAGTAATCTTATAAGGAGAGTTTTATGTAAAATTTAAAAGATTGGGGTTATATGTAGTAATAATAATAAAAGTTGAAATTGGAGTTGAAAAATTGTGAAAACTCCAAAAACCTGTTTTCCTTTATCAGAAATTATTTTTTGAATTTTCATGGCCAAACACATTTCCAACTCCGAAAAAAAATTTCAAAAAAAAGAAAAAGAATTCATGGTCAAACCGTCCCTAAAATGTTTGAAAGTGACACCTTAAAATTTGTTCCTTTAGTTTGTTTAGTAAGAGTACTCTGCTCTAAGGGCCCGTTTGACAAGTCGAATAAAGAAAAAACATTTCTCCGTTTTAATTTATGTTTCATTGTTCAAATTTCAAGAATCAAAGACATCTATCTTTGATAGTAATATTTTTATGTCTTTTAATTATTTTGAATTGTCAATTTTTGTGACTTATAGTACTTTTTACATAGTTTATATATAGATATAGATATATATATATATATATATATAAAAGTTTATTTCAAAATTTTTTGAAGGCTTCATACCCAAATTGATGGTCAAACTCAAATTATTTGTCTCTCAAAATTCAAAAAGTGATGCATAATTTGGGACAAAAGGAGTACTAAATATGATGTACTCTCTGCCTTTCATTTTACTTAGCCCTTATACTAAAAATAGTAATTCAACATTTCAAACTCAATAAAACCATTGAAATTACCATCCGAGGTCATTTTGACAAAAAGTAGATCCTACACCCAAGGGTCGTTTTGACACAAATCAAATCAATAGACTAAAATGAGTTTAGCATTCTTGAAACCCAGATCAAGAGCCCCGCTAGCCTAAAATCGACATTCTGAAGCTAATGAAACTATCATGATTGGCATCCGAGACCGTTTACCTAAAGTTTTAGCCCGAGATTCCTTTCTCAACTTTATAAGCTTCAAAATAGACTCTAAAAACCAAATGAACTATCCAATGACTGAACTATCAGTCCCAACAAGTCATAGATAACTTAGGAAAGCTCTAAATGTAAAAAAAACTTCACCAGATCCTATTATTGCTCCTAAGCCAAAAATAACACTAAAGGTTCTGCCACCATAGTAATAGGTGGACCAAGGGGCAGCCTAGGATAAATCGGTATTTATATCTTCTTATGTTCTTCGTGATGCTTTGGTACATCTGTTGGGGTTAGTTGGTGGTCCGCCTACAGATGGGGCTCAGACAATAACCCAAGGTGGTATTGGTTTAGGAGCGCAACCCCCAGCTATAACTCCTAGAGCAAAGGTTCCACCAGTACCGATAGTTCCACAATCGGTAGTAGTTCAGCTAGTTATGATAGCGGAGGAGCAGAAGATTCTGAACTAATTTTTGAGATTGACTCCTCCTAGGTTTGCAGGGGCCCTAGGTAAAGATTCCTTTGTATTTCTAACCAATTGTGAGGAGAGGCTATATAATTTGAGCTTGGTAAAGACTCGTGGTGTGAACTATACCATATTTTAGTTTAATCAGGTAGTCATGCAGTGGTAGAGGGGTTATATAGATTTTAGCTAGTTGGATCTCTCCCTATGACATGGACTTAATTCTCCTGGGATTTCCTAGAGAAATATATGCCTCACAGTCTGTGCAAGTGTCTAGGAATGAAAGTTTGGTTACCGAGCAGTTCGTTTCATTTTAGAGTCATTTCGTTGTTTTGAGCTTTTGAAGTTGAAAAATGGGTCTTGAGCCGAAACTTTAGGTAAACAGGCTCGAATGCCATTTTTGACAGTCTCATCAGCTTTGAAATATTGATTTTAGGTTGGGGGATCCTTAGTTTGGATCTCGAGGCTTCTGGACTCGTTTTAGGCTAATGTGTGAATTTTGGCTCAAACGGCTCCTTGGGCGTAGGAATCATTTTTTTATCAAAATAACCTCAAATGGAAATTTTTATGGTGGTACAACGTCTAGAGTACCAAACTTAGTATGATAGCATAGTTCATTTGCCTTCATAGAATGTTAATTGAATTTCGAGGCCTTGTTGGGATATTTTTAACTTGGTAAAATTATTGGTGCATTAACACCTGGTATAGGCCCAGTTCCTTCATCGCTATCGAGATAAGGACCCCGTGACTACGAGGATCTATAATCTTGGTCATCGCAATCACGAGGCTTGAGGGCTCGTGGCCGCGATGAAGGGGATCGTGGGACCGGGCCAGCTTATTCACTGCGATTGCTTTGCTAGGCCATAGTGATTGGGATAGTCCCATTAGTGTAGTATTGTGACCATGACCAGGGGACTCACGATAGCAATGAGGAAACCTCTGGCAATATATAAACATTTTCCTTCAATTTTCAGCCATTATTTCTAAGTATAAACCTCCATTAGTGACTTAGTAAGCTCTTAAACTTATGGGTATCAGTAATTGAAGCTGGTATTGGGTTGGGAAAGTGGTTGTGATCATATTATCATTATTACTCTCATAAGTTTTCACCCATTTCATCAATTAATTCTCTAAATTAGTTCTTAATTTTTTAATCTTGTTGGGACTTATTAAAGGTCAAATTGAGCTTGGATTTTGCCAAATTTTAGGGCAAATGATCCTTGAACTGAGAGGGATGTTATGACGGTTTCAATTTTATGATTTCACAAATGGGTCCCATATGAGATTTTTAGTTCGATTGTTTATCCAGAGCATTATGCACAATATGAATATCGTTATTGTCATCTCAATACATAAATTATTATTTTGATAGCGTGAAAGAAGTCAGAGGCTTCTCGGATGAAAAAGATATATTGTAGAGGATTTGACGACTTTTCAATGGCTTACAAGTAGGCTAGGCTTACCCTTCTTTTAGATTGTGTTTAATTATGATTTTATCATAGTATTGTGCTAGTTATAAGTGGGTATGTATGACTAGATTATTGTTTTAGCATTTTATGGCTTATTTAGCTAGTTAGGGGCTCTTTTTGGTAGAATTTGGGCCTAATTTCCCTTAGGTTAGTGAATTATCACCCTTTATGATTAGACTTAGTGCTTTTAATATCTTGGGACTGGAGTAAGAAGCCTTATCCTAGATTTAGATAGGTGTTTACCTTAGATTGGGTTATCAGGATTCAATAGTAGGCCTCATTATCCTTTTAGATAGAATGTCTTGAATGAAGTTCCTTTAGGCTTGTTGGACTTATGACTGTTTCGTTACGCTATTACCTTGGTTTTAGGTTGAATTAGACTTGTTTGAATGCCTATTAAGCTTTATTTCCCTAGGTAAGATAATAACTGATTTTTTATTGCACCCTTTGACCTAGTAATTGGAATTCTCCTGGCCTTAGTGGATTTGACCACCTGAGATTGAACTTTATGGAGAAATGAATTAGAGCTAGACTTGAAACCCTTAGATGATAGACTTGAAACCTTTGGATTTGTGCTAGCTATTTCATACTTTATATATATTAGCTCCGATTTGAGCTGGCATATGCTCCACGGTTATCATTATGAGTTTTAGTTCGAGACCAATATCAGTTTATAGTTATGGTTTTATCCTTATGAAATCATCTATTATGGGTGCAGTTTACTACTTATGAGTTTCATTTTGAGTTTGGAATCTATCTATGATTATTGCTTGGGAGTTTTGGTAGTTGTACATGGTTTTGGGTATTTCAATAGTTGTATATGAATCATTTGGCCTCTTCTTATTATCCACTAGTTTCGGTTCAAGTCTGGTACAGACTTTCTCTATGGATCTAAAATTGGAAAGTTATTTGAGACTGGTAAAGTTAAAGGTTACAATTGAGAGGGGAGTATATGGTGTGCATATAGTTTATATTTTCTTGTTTTAGTTTATTACTGTTATTTATGATTCTTACTTTAGCTTTTCGCTTGTATGCATCCATCAAGCTTATGGAGGCTCGATAGGATTAACCGTCTGCTTGTATATGCCTTCTAGAATTATAGGGGTCCAGATAGGTTATAGCTAGACTTTTAATTTCATTCTCGAGCTACTTACTTTCTTTCTCGCATTTGCCTAGCATAGCTTATTATTTACATATCTATTTATTACTATTAACCTTAACTTACATTCTCACACTTTATTTGTGTTTTTACTATTTTGAGCTCAGTCGGCCAATGATGTCTATTGAGTACCCGTTGTTTTGATACTCATACTTCACTTTTGCTTTTTTTTTCCTAATGTAGATCTAGTAAGAGCCACCGCCACAAGTATTCTCCTCGGGCCTTGCTACTAATTTTGAGACAGGATGAACTTTCTATAGTTCGGATCCTCCCCCTTCTGCTTCAGTGATAGTCTTTTGTATATTACGAGACTACCATGTGCTATATATATATATATATGATGTTGTTTAGTACTCTCTGTTTCGATTATAGTGGCTCTTGTACTGACCTTATCAAGTCTTAGGAGGGATTTCTTTTGTATATTTTGTCCTCTTCTTCCTCTTGTAAAATATGTTATATATGTATGTATCTTTTGCTTCCGCTTATTATTATCATTGTTGATTTCATTATTGTTTTTCTTTTAACTTTTGTCTGCTAGCCTGTTACTGTCGTTTTGGGCTATGACTTGACTTACCTATTGATAGATTAAAATACGTGTCATCATTACTCAAGTGATTCGACCTTGACACTAATAAGTTAACAAAAATACATAGGCTATCTTGGTAAGAGTTGCACTTAAAGTAGAAAAAAAAATTAAGTAAAAGCTGCCTTTTTAATGTCATATTCAAAAGGTAACATGTATTAGGAGAATTTAAGTATTAAGTAGACTCTTAAAATATATGAAAAGAAGAATTAGAAAAGAATTTCTAACCCATGTTTTAATCATAATATTATAAATATGAGCATGAATTTTCTCTATGTAAATTATTTTTAACTGACGATCAATGCTGCTATATCGTTATTTCATGGTCTCCAAAGACCTAAAACATAGTGTTTGTTTTTTCTATTTATTGTACTTATTTAAGTGGCGTTTGATGTCAACCCCTTATTTTTATTTTTGCTGTAAGTGGTGTAATTTTAGTTACAATTGTAGTTGTCATATTTCATATTTGTTTTGCCTACAATTTTTTTCGAGATTACTTTATTTTTTTACAGTTTTTCTTTGGTTAGGATCAAGCCACGTGATTATAAAAATTCAAATTCAATATAAGTGATATGATAAATATGGGTTTCACATATGAGTTTCCTTACTTTCGGTAAGTTTCGATGAGTTTTGAAAGTTTTTCATTGATATTAATGGAGAAATCAATAATTTTATGGTGCATGAATTGTGTAAAAATTGGTGTATCAACGATTTTATAGTGTATGAATTGTATAAAAATTGGTGTATCAATGGTTTTATGGCGTCTGAATTGTATAAAAATTGGTGTATCAATAATTTTGTGGTGTTTGAAATAATTAAAAATTGATGCATCAATAATTTTATGGGAGATTAATGTATTAACAATGTTATGGTGTCTGAAATAGTTGGAAATGAGTAAATCAACAGTTTTATGGTTTTTGAATTATCTAGAAATTAGTGTATCAATAATAACTATTTTATGGTGTTTGAAGTATATATAAATTAGTGTATCAATAATTTTATGATGGATATGATTTTTGGTGGAGATTTTGGATTTTTTTCGAATGTTTATTGCTACTGATTGTTCTTCTACTTCTACAGTATTGGAAAGGAAGAGTGCTGAAAAGAAAGAGGCCAATTAGATTATATCTTTTGGTAGCTTCAATGAGTTTCGAGAATTGTCCGATAACATCGACGGGGGAAGGATATCAATGATTTTATGGTGCATGAATTATATAGACATTGGTGTATCAACAGTTTATGTTGTCTGAAATAGTTAGAAATTGGTGTATCAATAACAATTTTATGGTGTTTAAACTATATATAAATTGGTGTATCAATTATAATAATTTTATGGTGTTTGAAATATATAGAAATTGGCTATCAATAATAATAATTTTATGGTGTCTGAAATATATAGAAATTGATGTGTCAATAATTTTATGGTTCCTAAAATGTATAAAAATAGGTGCATCAACAATTTTATGGTGTCTGAAATATATGCAAATTGATGTAACTATATATTCTTTCCAAATCTTTCTTTAAAAAAAATCCTAAAAATTCATTCTTTACTAAAGGGTAACTATATATTCTTTCTGTGTTAACCAATAACACACGAGAAAAAAAATAAAAAAAAGAGTTAAATAATTATTAAGAAGAAGAAAAAATAGAAAAGAGCAAACAAAAATAAATCAAATACAAAAGAGGGGAAAGAATAAGAAGAAGAAATTGGTGAATATGATAGAACACGCTCCTCTTTTTGGTTTCAAATTTGATGTTCTTTCATGTGCGTATGTTAATTTTATATTAATTTTTTTCAAATCAATTTTATTTTAAAAAAGGAATGAAATTGGTTATGGAATTAAAAATATATT
Organism: Capsicum annuum; assembly: GCF_002878395.1. Taxonomy (NCBI): domain Eukaryota; kingdom Viridiplantae; phylum Streptophyta; class Magnoliopsida; order Solanales; family Solanaceae; genus Capsicum; species Capsicum annuum. The sequence goes on from NC_061113.1 coordinate 177,344,535, forward strand.
AGGAGAAATTGTAGGAAAAAATATCAATTATTCTTTATCCAATTTTGATACTTTTAACTTTTTTTTTTTTTACCTTATTTGATAAATTTTGTTAGTTTTTTAGTGGTTGATTTTGTAATATAGACTCTAAAATTGAATACTTATGTGATTTGCCCTAATTTTTATTGGGCAAAATTCAGAAATAGCATACTTAAGACCCTAATTATTAGTTTTATAGCAACAGTTTCATAATTATATTTTGTAGCAACTTGTATTTTGTATTTTTAAAAACTGTTGCTATAAAAATACACATACAACAAATTTACTGCCCTTAACGTATTGGGGCGGGATGGATGAAGTGGAAGCTCGCGTCGGGGGTGCTGTGTGATAAGAAGGTGCCGCCTAAGCTTAAAGGCAAATTCTACAGGGCGGTAGTCCGTCCGGCCATGTTGTATGGAGCGGAGTGTTGGCCAGTGAAGAACTCCCACATCCAAAAGATGAGGGTGGCAGAAATGCGGATGTTGCGCTGGATGTGTGGGCTGACTAGAGAGGATAGAGTTCGGAATGAGAACATCCGGGAGAAGGTTGGTGTGACACCAGTGGAGTGCAAGATGCGGGAAGCCCGATTGAGATGGTTCGGACACGTGAAGAGGAGGGGCATGGATGCCCCGGTCCGTAGGTGTGAGAGGCTAGCGTTGGATGGGTTTAAGCGGGGTAGGGGTAGGCCGAAGAAGTACTGGGGTGAGGTGATTAGGCGAGACATGGAGCAGTTACAGCTCACCGAGGACATGACCCTAGATAGGAAGGTCTGGAGGACGCGAATCAGGGCAGAGGACTAGGGCCAGCCTGAGTCGCTAGTGTAGGGAACTACTTGGTGGGGGTTTATGCATGTTAGGAGCCCGTGTCCCATGTTTTATTATGGATCTGTGTGTTTTCCTTTGTTTTAGATTACTTATGGGTGCCGTATTTATGTTATGTAATCTTGTAACCTTGTGCTGTGCTTTACTATGTGTTTGTGTGGTACCGCGTGTCTTGAGCCGGGGGTCTATCGGAAACAGCCTTTCTACTTCTTCAGAGGTAGAGGTATGGACTGCGTACATCCTACCCCCCCCCCCCCAGACCCCACCAGGTGGGAATACACTGGGTTTGTTGTTGTTGTAATTAACTGAAATTGGTTGAGCAAAATATGGTATAATTATCAATCAATTAAATTTATAGATTCCTTTTTCATTTAAACCTCTTAAAAAGCGTGATTTCCGTTATATGTTGACATCACTAAAAAAGAATTCAAATTTTAGTTTTTTTCCATTAAAGAGTTCATCCGGAAAAAAAAAAAAGCAAAAGCAAAATTTGCTGAATCTTTTTCTGAGTAATTTGTTCTAATTCAATCGTGTTTCTGAAATTCAACCATTGTTGTTGTTGAATCAAATTCAACTAAATCTTCTTCGAAATCAACAGCAGTTTCAAAACGATGCATTAATTTCTTTGAATCAAATTCAGTTGTAGGTTCTTCAGTTCAATTTGTTCGAATTCAACAATCAGTTGAAATTCAACCATTACTATTGCTTAAGGTACATAATCATTATTATTTTTCGGTTCGATTTTTTTTAACCATTACTGATGTTCCTATCTAGCTTCTGTTGTCATCGTTAATTTGTTTTTGAAAAATTTGTAAACGAATTTCGAGTTAGAAGCAATGCAGCAGTAAATTCAATATATAGAACAAAAAACTTCGGAATTCAAGTATCTGTTATAAATTTCATCTTAACAGTTGTTTCAGGTATTAAAACTTCGGAATTCATCTATTATTTTGGGGATCGTTTGTTATTATTTTGATCGTTTTAACAATTGAACAAATTGTGAAGCTTTGTAGAATTTTTTCAATTTGTTGTATAATCGATTATGAATATATTATAAGCAAATTTATATTTGAAGTTTATTCAATTGTTTTTAGAACTCCTAGATCAATGAATGATCGAAGATTAGCTTTTCAATGTGATGAAATTCTATTTTTTTTGTTTTGCTTGTCGGAATTTAAGAGTATAACTATATATATGAAACGATCTTCTATATCTGTTTTACTTGTGTTCGATTCAGTAGTTTCTATATTTGGTTTGAAACTTTTCCTGTGTTTGAATTTTACTTTAAACAAATGTTGTTTAAATGTATTTAAAGCCTAAAAATACATATGCTGTGTAACTTTGTTTGCACTTAAAGCTGAAAAGTATATATGAAAAGATCTTTTGTCTGTTTTACTTGTGTTTGATTCAGTAGTTTATGTATTTGGTTGGAAACTTTTCCTGTGTTTGTATTTTACTTTAAACAAATGTTGTTTAAATGTATTTTTAGCCTAAAAATAGATATGCTGTGGAACTTTATTTGCACTTAAAGCTGAAAAGTGTATATGAAAATATCTTTTATATCTATTTTACTTGTGTTCGACTCAGTAATTTTTGTATTTGGTTGCAAACTTTTGATGTGTTTGTAATGGATATGTTGACTATGTAAATTTGTTTGTACTTAAAATTGTTAATTGTATGATCTAACAAGTGACATCTGACAAATTTGTATATTTGTTTATTTTTGGTTAAATCGTGTAGAAATGGGAAGCATACCAATTCTTATGAAGCACTCTGATAAGTGAACGTATGAAAAAAACTACAAAGATTACGTCACTGATGCTATACTTTTGAGCACAACATCATCATTCATTGAGCTGCGTGATCACATTTAAATGTGGACTTAACCAGCAAACGTATTCTAGTGGAGTATCAAATCACTGGTAATACAGGGCAAATCCAAATACACAATGATGTGGGTTTAAAGGTTTTTATGTTGCAGAAAAAAGAGATACAAGACATGAATTGTCTTCCTTTATATGTAAGCATTTTGAAGAAAGTTGTAGGGAGCAACTTTGCAAGTTCATCTGTGTGTGTTGCTGAAAGAAGAGCCGGCTGTAACAACGTTCAAGCAGTATTAAGTGCATACAACGAAGGAGCTTTGGTAGTTTCTGAAGAAACTACAACATTAGATGTATTTAAAATGGATACGGTTGAGATGATTATCCCTGACCCACATCACAACTTCAACTGTAATTCAAATTCTCATTTATAATGATAATAAATGAACACATATTAAAATATATACTTATTAATTATGATCAAGGTATATTTTTGAAATGCTTAATTTTAACATTGTATATGTATGTTTAGGGTAAATACATTTGATGTATAATGCATATGTATTTTTAAGCAAAATATCAACACTGTATATGTATTTTTATGCTAAAAAATATTTTGATGTATAATTCATATGTATTTTTAAGTAAAATATCAACACTGCACATATATCTTTTGTAACTAAAATATCACAATAAAATGTAGAACTGCATAAAAAACTCAAATTTATCTTTAATTCAAATTCTCATTTATAATGATAATAAATGAACACATATTAAAATATATATTAATTATGATCAAGGTGTATTTTTGAAATGCTTAATTTTAACACTGCATATGTATTTTTAGGATAAATACATTTGATGTATAATGCGTATGTATTTTTAAGCAAAATATCAATACTGCATATGTATTTTATAACTAAAATCTCACAATACAAAGTAGAACTTCATAAAAACACAAGTTTATATTTAATTCAAATTCGCATTTATATTAATAATAAATGAAAACATATTAAAAAACATATTAGGTATGGTCCATATGTATTTTTGAAAATGCTTAATCTTAACACTGCATATGTGTTTTTAGGATAAAAACTTTTGATTTATAGTGTATATGTATTTTTAAGCATAATATGAACACTACATATGTATTTTTTAACTAAATCTCACAGTAAAATATATAACTGCATAAAATACTCAAATTAAACTTTAATTCAAATCAAAATTAGACCCAATTCAAAACAGAATTAATTTCTTTCAATTCAAAGTACTATTATAACCTATTATTAGAACCACTTCAAAACATAAAAATTAGTTTGTACAATCAGAAACTACATCCATACACCAGTTTCTCTAACTATACAAAGTAATAAATCCATCAACCATCATACATCAAAAATTTCAGTAACACTAGTTATTCTACTTTGTCTTGCAGGCCTCAAGGGTGCTTCGACATCACTATGAGCATTGGCTTCTTGTTTTCTGATCCCATAGTCCCACAAAAGTGCAGCATATCTTGTACGGAGTGCGTTGGGGTCGAACTCAATCGCAATAACTTTGTGACCATAAGAAAGACACTCTGCATATGTAACCATAAAGAGACCGCAATCCCTACAAAAATAAGAAAAAAAATATTTATTTATAAGTAAAATATATTTTGTACAAACATTCAATTTTGGTAAATGTAAATTAAAAACTTACAAGCTTCCACTCGGTTGTTGAGGCAAATTCTCTTCAAATATCACATCAAACAGATCTGAGTAATCTTTGTCTTTGTATCTTGGATGATTTTGAAGATCAATTCCTTTCTTATTGTAGAAATCACAAGCTTGGAGATACAAAGGGATAATCTCAGCTGATTTCTTGATCTGAGCAAGAATAGCCGGATAAAAAAAAATTCATATAAACAAGCATATGTATTTTAAGCAGACAAAATATGCAACCAATACTGAAAAATACATATCAATTATACTAAACATACATATAGTCAATAGACAGTTCATGAGTAGTTAAACTAAAAAAAAAAAGATTAAAGCATTCAAAAAATACATATAACATGCATATGTATTTTGATCATACCAAAACTGCAATCAATACTGAAAAATACATATCAATTATACTAAAAATACATATAGTCAATAGACTGTTCATGAGTAGTTAAACTACAGAAAAAATTAAAGCAGTCAAAAAATACATATAACATGCATATGTATTTTGATCATACCAAAACTGCAACCAATACTGAAAAATACATATCAGTTATACTACATATAGCCAAATACTATTCATGAGTAGTTAATATAACAATATATTTTCACAATTATACTATCATCTTCACAAATCAGCTTTCTAGAATCCCAAAATATCATCAGAACATAAAATACATATTAACTACTTGAAAAAATATATATAACTCCCAACTTTGATAATATCTGTATTGCCCTATTTAGAACAACACAATACTTAACAGTCAAAAAAATACATTTACAAATAAAAAAATACCTCATCCTCACTATCTTCTTCAGAATCATCATCATAAGATTTCTGAACATCGTCTTCAATTTCTTCAACTTTTCTTTTCTTTTCGTATCATTTTTTTAATTTTTTGCTCCTTTGGAGAAGGAATTTTCTTCAACCCCTTTGTTTTTTCAAAATTTCACTCATCTTCACTGGGTCGTTGCGAAACTTCGACCTAATCTCTTTCGATCTCCCAGATTTCTTCAAATGTATAGGATTTACAACAACTTTAACTAAATCTTCTTGAATTAACCCAAGACTAAAAGATTATGTATAATCAAACTCTACATTCATATTTCGTATACCACTATTTTTTGATGTTTTTGTTGTATGTTCATCCATTAAAACATAAAATCCTTAAAATTTGATTTTCCGTTGACTCACAGTAGAAAAAAAAAAAAAAGAACCGTTAACATGCAATATGCGATTAATAGTTACCTGAAATAGGGGAAGTAAATCCGTATCACAGATCATGCTAGAATCATGCAAATTTTGGAACAAAATTTGAAGCGGGAGAGATCGTTAATGATGAAAAAAAGGGAATAAAAATTTTAAATTAAGGAAAGAGAAATAAGAATGACGTGAAAAGGGGGATTTTAGCACAGTAATTTTCTTAGGGGGCAAAAAGTAGGGGACCACTTAAAATAATGCTACAGATTAGGATAAAGTGGTGTTATTTTTTATAATTTAATAATTAAGTATGCCACTATGTGGAGTTTTTCCTTTTTTTTTACCGGCACTAGCCCATTTTGTAGGCCCAATTTGATTAGTAGGCTTCACACTCTGATTTTGATTGAGACTTTCTCTTCGATGAAATCGAGGCCCATTGTAATAATGAAATGAAGATGATGATGATGACGATAACGATGGTGATGAAGAAGCTAAATCCATAATTTCAACATAAGAAGCAGCAATATCTTTGAGACTAAAGCTAAACTAGGACATGTCGGTATTCTCATGAACTGAGCATGATGCTGGAGCCCCAATATATTTTTAGTATGAAAATTTTCACTCCCTTCATTTATTTTATTTGATTGTCTTACTATTTGAGCTACCAAAAGATATTTTATTTGATTATAATTTTTTTAAATAGTTGTCAAATATTTTAAATTGTCTAGCTATTGTAACTTTTAATACTTTTTATGTAATTCATAAATATATAAGTTTTGTTTTGACAAAAATTAAAGACTCTATGTTTAAATTTATACCAAACATTATTTAATTTAATTCTCATATTCAAAACTAAGCCAAATAAATTGAATTAGAGAGTTGCATATTAAAGAGGCTAATACATAATATCTGAAAATTTTCAAATGGTAAGACTCTAGACTTGCAAGAGAGAAAATTCAGGATTAGTGCGTGCTTTGCCTGCTAAGCAGGTGGCAGCAACAAAATGCAAGCACTTTGATAGTCTCGCGAGATCTCCAATTCAAAATTCAATTATAAATAATCATTGTGAGCTCATCTGCTTCAACCTAAGCAGAACGATTTGTTAAACACACATGCTTGTAAACTATAGCAAGCAATCTCACGGATTAAGTTGGGGGGAACAATGTCATCACAACCACAGCGCAACCCGATGAAATCACGATTTGAAATAGTGATGTAAAATTATGAGATGAAGTTGAAGTTTTATTTGTGTACTTAATTTAAATTTTTAATATTGTTTATTTTTTCATAAACATGAAAACCAAATAAGTTGTAAAAAGTATCAAAATTACTCATTTTTTTTATACAATCTACCAAATAAGTAAAAGTTAATAACAAAAGTATAATACACTATTACAAAACTATTTAAAAAAAAAACACAACATTTATTGATCAGGTTTTAATTCAATTAAGAAAATATTGAACATAATTTGTAGTTTACTACTCTTTAATATAATCCTCCCACATAGTATGAAAAATATCATAACGTTGAGATTACATTTCTCCATCAAATGATCAAGAAGACGAATCAACATTGTTACTTTTAACTGTTTGTTGGTCAACATCATTAGAAACTATATATTCATGTTCATATATTGTGAATATTTCATCACTCTTTTGGTATTTTTGCAAAAAAATTATGTATCCTAAATCATGATTTAAAATTTCAAAACAATTTTTTTGGAGAATTGGAAACTTCATCTCATGATATGAGATCATGAGATAAAATCCGCATTAAATTGCATGTTCAAATGCTAATTTAATCTTATAATTTCAAATCATGAGATGAAATCACATGTCCAAACGCTTACTCAATGTAATTGTACAAAGTGGGACAATGTCCTCACAAGATTTTTTTTCAAAAAAATGCGATATATTCTATTTTCCTGTACTTTAATAATACTAGATTTATGTACATGCTTTGCACGTGTCTAATGTCAATCAATAAAATTTTATAAAAGAAAATAAAAATATTAAAAAGTAGCAAGTAATGTTAAAATAAATACCGTAACTATTTAAATGATATAAATAATATTATATCTCAAATATAGTATTATTTATTGTATCTCACATGATTTTTGTTGGTCTAAAATAATTAGCTGGTTTATGTCCTTTTCTTTAATCGATTTATCTATTTTATGAATTTTTTTCTTTGCTTACAAAAAATAATATAGCGATATCATTCAAAGTATTTCGTTATTTAATCAAAAATACTCGAAGAACTAAAAAAATAATCATATGTATTCTCGTTAGCGATAAGCATAGCTCTTTATTTGATAATCTCTATTGATTGGATAATCATACATCCAAACTTTTATGTAAATTCTAAATTCTCCGTTGATGCAAATAATAGTTTAGAGTTATATAAACCTTTCATATTATATTGGCAAGAAGTGGTGGTTAAAATAAGGTATTTGTTTGTGTAATGCATGAACTTTAGTATCAAGATGCGGATGGAGTTTCGAATCCAAATCAGCTATAAATTCATATAACTAACAAATAACGTACTTAATCAACATTCAAACTTAATAATTAGTAAGGCTAAATTGAAGACGTTATTTATAATATTAAATTTATAGATTTTAAATAAAAAATTTGCACATCAATATTCAACATTTAAATAACCTTATATTTCAAATTCAATAAATAAGTATAAACAAAGATTCAACAATAATACTAAAAAATAATATCCAAAATGTAGTAATTAATAATATAAACAAACCAAGTCACAATTGAACAAAAAAAGTAAATAGATAAACCTTAAATTTTTTGCTATTTTATTCAGCGACAACATGATTGTTTCATTCAACTTTTCAATCAAAACCTTAACTAAAAAAGAAACATGAGAAAATAATTAAAAGGGGGGAATTCATTGTGATCATTTGTTATATAATCTTTAAAGCTATTAATTAAAAGTTATAAATAAAGGCAAAAAGAACGATGATAATGAATGCAAAAAGTCTTGAATCAAAAAGATGATGATAATGAATGTAATGAGACTTAAATCAAAATCAAAATATATAAAAAGTAGAAATAGAAAAGCACGTGTTTCTTGTTAACTTTTTAATTGATTTAGAAGTGTCAAATATTATAATTTCTTACCTAAAATAAATAACCCAAAAGCTGATACCTATTCTGTAGGATATAGCTGTAGGTTTTATAAAATTTATGAAAATTTTACTATAGAATTTCCGTAAAATTCAATACCAAAAAATAATTTGATTTATTCCATTAGAAAACATAAACTTCAAATATAAAGAGATTATACGGCGGAAGTGGCACACGTCCTTTTGGACGTTTTATTACTGCTCGTCCATAATGGACTTCTAATCAAATTGAATTTCAAAACTATTAAGGCAAAATAATTATTTTATAAGGTAAAATTTTAATTAATGTAAAAATGTTAAATATTATAATTTCTTACGTAAATTAAATAAAATTTTTAAATAATTATATAATATTTTAAAAAAAAATTAGTAAAAGATATAAGTGAAAAGGCAACACCTAATTATAGCAAACAAAGTTAAGATAAAATCTAACCTTTTAAAATAAGCATATACACCCATATAATATGACACAAAGTTTTTGATCTATTATAAGATGATGTGAGTTATATATCATTCAAAATATCATGAAAACATTTCGAAACTACTGAATAATGGCACTGCACAATTAGAAACTCCAAATAATATGACAAAACAAAAAAACATGTTTACACACAACATCATACCTGTAACAATAGCGTGCTCGTTCTAACATTTGAATCACCATCAATTAAAATAAACAACATGCGACATAGGAAAAAGAAAAAAATTCAATTGAGAAGGTCAGAGCAGAAGAAAGAAAATAAGGCAAATCAAAGGACCAACGGATATAATTAAAAAGTTATAACTATATATATATAGATAGAGACAATTCATAAACCAAAAAGACATTAATTATATTTTGTGGAAAAAACACATATCCAAAATAAAAAAGGAGACAAACTAATAATTTTGGAGAAAACTTTTTTTTGGTTGTTGTGTTAAGGTGAATTTTTTAAAATATTCCTATTAAAAAGTCTTCTAAATATAGAAAGAGTGGTTTAATATTAATTATGGGGATAAAAAAACTACCAACATTAAAATAAAATCTATTATATTTTTACTTCCAAAATCGCTAGGGTTAAAATATACTAATTATTTTTTTTACCATATATTTTAGGATTTCTTAATTTTAAAATTCAATTATTATAAATATAAAATAATAAAAAGACAGTTTTGTCTATTACGAAAACTTTTAATAAAGGGCAAAAAATTCAAATTACTTTTCCAAAAATCTTCACACTTTTAATATATTATATATATAGATACATAGATATATAGATATAGCTTATAGATACTCCAACACACATCACGTACAATAAGGAAAAGATCAAGAAGTTAATTTTCGGGAAACTGCACATTTTGTCCCACATACTCTTTAAGAAACCAAGAAGTTGAATATTAGTATCTAACTGATCATATTCAACTACAAAAAAAAAAAAAAAGAAACAATAACTACTACCATTAACTTTTATGCCATCTGAAGAATAAATAAGCCAATATTTCCACTTAAACTTGTTTGTGCCCAAAATTTCAATTGTTCAGTTCACAGTGAGCTGGGGAATGTTTTCGAACCAACTGTTCGTTGCACTTGCACCATCTTCCATCAAAATAGATCGATGAATCTAAAGATGTAGTCGCAGATATCTGGTAATCTCACTCAATCCGACAGTTAGAACTCAAGTCAAGGCACTGCAAGCCAGTGAAGAAACCTTTGTGTTTTTGAGATGGGATGGAACACTCCATCGCATGCAGGCAATAGTTGTGCTTCAGGCATTGCGCATTAACTTAGAGATAATTTATTAGTACATTAAATTTGGTATCCAGCATAGGCAAAGGTCCTCTCAAAAGACCCCCTTTGACTTATCTGTCAGGAGATTACGTTACAAATCTGGATTCTAAAATCTGTCCTACCTTTTTGGATCTCAAATATACGCCATTAGAATGCAAATAAACCAGATTATTACAGCCTAAGATTACCTCTTCCTCCATGTCAATAGTGCAAACTGAAAAATAATAAGCAAGCTAAGCTGCCTCCTTGAGGGATGATACTTTGGGAGATGTGATGAGCAAAAAATTTCAGCTCCATTAAGTTTCATTATGTGTATGATAGAATCATCAGTCGTCAGAGCTATAATCACTGGATTCCTGCAGTATCTCCGGAGCAGCACAGCAGAATGACTCCTTGTCTTTGAGAAAAAGGCAGCTCCCATCTGAGTTCCATTTCAGATCAATTACAGCAAATTGAGGCAATGGAACATTTATGCAATAAGCACCCAAAGGTGTCCACATGTACAAGTGGGAGCTTCCAGTACATAAAACCAAACGTGGACATGTGGGATCCCAGGCTGCAGTCCGGATGGGATCTTTCTGAACTAAGATGGCAGCTAGCTCAAGATGGTTTATGTCCCATATCCAGAGTACAGTAGGCATGCTATCATTGCGAGTGCAAATATATTGACAATCGCTGCTCCATGACATCAGGCCTGCAATTAAGTTTCGCATAACGAAGCACTCATTTGTGAGCCTAGAGAGTAGTTTCTCTGATCTTATGGAGATTCAATAGATAGGTTAGCCAACCAAAACAAGCTTCTACTTGTAGATCATAGATCTATAAATTCAGAAACGTTCTGCATGAATCCTTGACGATGAAGATACTAGGCTGATAAAGCTCACTTTGAGATAGAACAGATCCTCATCAAATAGAAAGCTAATAGTTATCATTCAGAAATTAGAGCATTATCAGACTTATCGCTCAAGTCAATAAATGTTACTATAAAGGTTTAGTTGTCAAGAAGGAAAACAAGAACTACGTGGCCATTGAAAAGATGATAAATGTTCAAAATCTCCTAAACAAATATCCAATTGTTCAACTTTTATCTAATATTTGCCATATTTAGGTGATATTCATAAATAAACAGGAACAACTAAGAATATGAAGACAAAAGACAGTGATGAAATTTCTCACTTAATAAAATATTTGAACCAAAGACTTACTGATTCCTTGTTTGGGATTCGGCTTATCTGCAGGAGGTTTCTGAGAAGGGAGATTGATAGGTATCTCCAAAACATTGTATCTTACTTGAATATGTGCCTCAGAAGCATTATCTGGGAAATGACAAAGTTGGTTTGAAGATCTCACAGGTTCTTAACAAAAAGAAACAATTAAAATACAAAAGAAATTTTGGGTGCATCCACAACCAATTTGTCATTTCTGCCAATCAGCCGCTTAGAAAAGGACTACCTACCATAGCTTGGACAATCTGTCATGCATCAGCAGATTTACATTTATCTTTGGTTTCTTGATAGCAATGATGCATGTCTGGATTTAATTTTTGAAGAATCGGTTTTGAAAAATTATTGTATTTGGATTTGGGTAGGAAAACTCATGAAACAGTATCAGTGAAGTCTTAAAACATTGATAGACTTTCACATATATAGTTATAATTAGAAGAAGAATTAAGTAAACATCTTTATTTGCTATTAATCTTATCTCTAGAAATCCAAAAAGTCAAAAATAAAAAACACCTTGCTCGCTATTTAGACCAAAACAAAGGGGAAAAGAGGAAAAAAAAGAGAGAGAAAAGAGGGAAGGGCCTGTGAAGCCAGTAGCCACAAGGTCCAACCCTCCGAGAAGCCAAAAAAGTAGTTTGAAAATATGAACCTATATATAAAAATAAAATAAAAAATTGGGTCTGTTTGAGAGTTTTCAAAAATCAGAAACCAAATGGAGTTAAATGTACTTGAGGAGACATGATGTCAAAATCCAACTGAGTACGTAAAAGAAAGACAACATATGTTGAAGGTGTCTTCAAAATAATAAGGTTTATATACAGCAACAGAGAGTGCTAACATTATAATTGATTTTTCTTACATCACAAAAGTTATAGTTGCAGAAACCTTATAAAAGAATTACAATTGTACAAAAGATAAGCTAATGTGAAAATTAATAAATTGTGTGACCACCTCATCCGAAAAACCTAACATGTTAGAGAAGGAATGCTGTTATTTATTTACTTAAAATCTGCATCACGTCTCCACATGTGAGGGCATGACCTTTTTGCACAAACCAGGCATGTGAAAAAACTGCTACTGATGAATGAAAGTAACATTCAAACTTAGAATATATGTTTCCGGTAGTACCAATGTACCATATATTTTTCTCTAGTACCATACTGAATTATGTAACTACCTCATCCAGAAAACTCAAGTAGTTAGAGAGGAACACTTTTATTTATTTAGTTTACACCTACAACAAAAGCATATAATATTTTTGTATTTTACTGCAGTACACTCTAGAACTTATATTTAAACATACATTTTCCCCTAGAATTAGTTGGGATGTTTTCCTTTGTTCCTATTCCTGCATAATAGGCTTCTGGCCCTAGTTCAAAATCCTAAAAGTTAGGCTTGACATGTTTAGTTAACAAATCTACTTTCTTTAACTTCAAACGGAGTTCTCTCTCTTCATCACCTTCTTCAAACATACCAATATAGATCAGGTTGATACAGGCATTGCGTTAGTTAAACTTTGTCAGGAATTAGAACATGTGTCATTAGCTTAACGGTCAAACCTCAAATCCCTAACGAGCACAAAACAATCAAGGAGCTGTAAAAAGCTAGTACTCGCTGCTGCAAAACCAATCAATGAGCTGGGAAAATAATCGGCCTGGTAGGATGTTATAGTTATGGAGAACAAAGGCAGCAGCAACTGAAGCAGCTTGCTTTGGATAGCTTTACAGCATCGCTTGTCTGATTCAAGTTGCATTTCAGAGAACAGGCTATTCACTTTGCAAGAGGTGTTTTTTCAAGTGATATCCTATAAAAACCAACAACATCTTTTGTTTATGACAGTGGTACCCAGGCTAGCTGCGCCCACCTCAACTATTCCACCAGGCACTTGCTAACTCCCACCAACTCAAATACCGGATAACACCGTCAAACAAGGCTTTGACATATAGAAAAATCACCCACTGTTTATTGCCTTGGGATTTGAACTTGAGACCTATTCAATATCTTTGGCAGATTTGGTCTTTCTTCTTAAATATCTTTGGAGTTCTAACAGTGATGCCCCAAGATGTGAAATTCTACTATCTTGATGGCATGGGTGAAGAATTTAGAAGATTTAGAAGAAAACATGGAAGAAGACTAGCCCACTATGCATCATGTGGAATAAGAGCCAAAAAAGCTATGGTATGTTTTAAGCGACATGTTTCAGAAGTCATTATTTCTTCAATTTTGTGCTGATTCATACTACTCCTTCCGTCAATTTATGTGACATTGGCAAAAAGTTTAAGAAAAAGGAAGACCATTTGAAATTTGTGATCTAAAACACCATAGACAATTGTGTGATTATAAATCGTTTCATTGAGGTAAAAGGGAAATTTTAAAATTAGATTCTTTCTTATTATAGAAAGGTGGCATTCTTTTTGGGATGGACTAAAAATGAATGTACAATAACAACAACAACATACCCATTTACTCTCACAAAGTGGGGAACTAAAAAAGAAAGTGTGCCAAATAAATTGGGACAGGGAAAGTAAGTCACATAAAAATTGGAATAGAGAGAGTAATAAAATACCTTTATCAAAAATAAAAAAAATTCTAATGAGCAAACCAGAACCACATTTTCCCAATGGACTATTAAGATTTCCCACCCCCTCTCCCCTATACAATAACATGCCCAGTGGAGTCCGGAGAGGGTGGTACATACGCAGCCTTACCCATACCTTGTGAGTGTAGAGAGGTTGTACTTGTTTCAGATAGATCAACGACTCAACTACAGCATATCCAAGATAGTATGAAAAGGAAACATAGTAGTAAAGAAGCCAAGTACAACAACAACAACAACAAACCCAGTGTATTCCCACAGCGTGGGTCTGGGGAGGGTAAGATGTACGCAGTCCATACCGCTACCTCCGAAGAGGTAAAGAGGCTGTTTTCGATAGACCCCCGGCACAAGATAAAGGATAGTAAACAAGGGGATGGATGATAGAACCGAAATAAAGAACAAGAGATAATAAAATAAAAATCAGAGAAATATGAGATACGGGAAATAAGAGCAACACGGAATAAGAAAAATAGGAACTAAGAAATAAGAAATAGGCCACCCACCTAGTAGTAACATACACTCACATACCAAAGACAGCTATGTACACTGTCCTATGATTACTATCCCGGCTACACAAGAACTCTCTTGACTGCTTGCTACAACCCACACACTAACACTAGCCTTCTACCCTTATCCTCGACCTCCACACATACTACCATAACTGAAGTAAAGGTAACAACATGTGCTAATAAAATCGAAGAATAAGCTAATAGGAGACTAATAATAAAAATACTGATAAGGAAATCTAGAAAATGCTCGACTACCTATTAATCTTCTATCCTAATCCTCGACCCTCATATCTTCCTATCTGGGATCATGTCCTCGGTAAGCTGCGTATGAACCATTTCCTGTCAAATCACCTCTTCCCAATTCTTTTTCAGCCCATCTCTATCCCTCCTCAGACCCGCCATAGTCAACCTCCCAAACCACATTGTGCATCTCCTCTTTACATGTACGAACCATCTCAGTCTCACCTCGCTCATCTAGTCCACCATGGAGGCCACTCTTACTTTGTCCTGAAAATCTTTGTTTGTCCTGATGTCTCTCCTAGTATGATCACACATTCATCTCAACATCCTCATTTTTGCTACTTCCATCTTTTCGACATGAGAGTAAATGCATAGAGAAATTACATAATGTTCTACTGAGTATTATTCCCGAAGACAACAGGTTTACTCCACAGAGGCAGCATAATGTGCACCATTTGGACCAAATGTGATTGTTTCACTTGGTTGTTTCAGGAGAGCTTTGCCTCGGTGAATTTTACATCCCATAATTAGTGGAGTTTACTTGTTTCTTAGATTTTCCATGAAATTAAACCAACAAAAGTTATCAAAATCTGCACTTGTTGCACAAGAAACATATATGCCTAACCTTTTAAGAGAAAAACAATATAACCAAAATGAACGCTAGTGCTCACCACTACTGTACTGGACGAAATCATCACCTAGTGATAATTCTGACATATCAAGTTGTTCATCCACTTCCTAAAATTAAAGAAAAAAATGATCAAAATCATTATATAATGTCCTGCAAATATGGAAAGAAACAAAAGATTGGGTACCTTGAAGATAGCAGCACAACAAGGACCTCTAACAGCAGATGGGTGAACAAATTCTGCAAATACTTTCCACGTCAGGTGATTCAAAACCCGTAACATCTGGTCATAGCTTCCCACTGCTAAAAACTGGCTGCAAGGTGACCATGAAACGCTTTTTACTCCTAGTCCGCTCTCGTATGCTTGATACTTAGACAGACACCTTCCATCTGGAGAATAGATCAGAACCTAAACAAAACCAAACCACATAAAGTCTGTTGGAGATAAAGGCCAACAAATTATGATGAAACAGAACATCCAACACCTTCAATATTTCTCGCATTAAAGCTAATTTTACATAACCATTTTACAGTGATGAAGAAACATCAGTTTCAAAACATTTTCTGAAGGTTGTAACAGAAACGAGGAAAGTACAACTATACGAGAAACTATAAACAGCCCATGGTGACTACCTTGTACTCAAGAGGAGAATCCCAGATGACTATAGCACTGTCATCTTGAGACCACTGAACATCAGCCAAATCCAATGTGTCCACAGCGAAAACACCCATTATCTCCCATGTATGGCAAGATAGCAGATTAACATAATCCTTGCAATCACGTCTGGTGCAAACAGCAGCAAACTTTCCATCCTTGGTAAATGATACCCCCTTAGACCCATGTTTTGGCCATTGAACATGTA
Organism: Capsicum annuum; assembly: GCF_002878395.1. Classification (NCBI taxonomy): domain Eukaryota; kingdom Viridiplantae; phylum Streptophyta; class Magnoliopsida; order Solanales; family Solanaceae; genus Capsicum; species Capsicum annuum. The sequence continues at coordinate 177,361,074 of NC_061113.1, forward strand.
TGCATGCTGTGTTAACCAGTGACCAAACAGTTAACCGTAGCTGAAACTCAGATGTGGTGAGTATGTGACGACTATCTGGACTCCACCTAGCATAAGCAACTCCTGCAGGACCTTCATCTATTTTACATGTCCACTCAGGTTGTGTCAAAGACCATGCTTGTATCATAGGTTTCTTGTAAAGACCACAAAGTATATATTCGGAATCAGGGGCCCATTCAATGTATGTAATCTTGTCCAGACACGAAAACAGTTGCACCACCTGAAGACCCAAAATTGACATAAAATGACAGTGAGATCACAAACCTACCTACCTTGCATATTTATTGAGTAAAACAGTTCTTTCTTTTGAATAACTATCACACATTGCTAATTAGATGCCTTGGTACATTGTTGACCTCTCCTCTGACATGACCTCCAAGCTATATCCTAGAACATGCTACCAGACATGCTATCAGTTCTTCTGAGGCATCAAAAACAAACCTATGGTCAAGTTGATAGTGTTCAATTTAAGGAGTATAACACCAAAAAGATATGAGCAGGCTCGAACAGGAAGACAACCAGCTTGATTAATGAGTTCAACACCCCCGAATTCAGCCAAAGACCAATTTCAGCAACATGTTATTTGTTTCCCAGTAATTTGTACATGCATATACAATTACAGATACAGAGTAGGCTCAAGGTTTCTGGAGAAGGCAGCCTTACTTCAATTTACACGAGGAGGATTAGGAGACGATGACCAGTGACCAGAGAAGACACATTCATCTCAATTTCATACTATTTTGTCCACAAACTTAAGATGAATTCCATCTCTTCTTCATTTATCTTCTGCATAAATTGTCAATTCAGGGAGACAACACTGAACTATCGAAGGAACATGGACCTTATATTTTTAACATACTGAATAATCTAATGAACCAAAAGCAAAGCTTTAACTAATTTGTGAACGCTGAAGAACTATATGACATGATAAAGGCTTCTTTTCTTAGTGTATCCTTTGTACCAATATAACATCTTGTGTGTTTCACGTCCCTTCTACTTATTCACACAAAACAAGCAGTTTTCATTGATATCATATATCTAAAGACAATAGACCCATTCAAATCTAGTTGGAATCACAGATAAAACTATGCCTCTCCTTTTAATTGTGTCAACGTCAAATGCTAAAAGACAGAATGGGGTGTCTAAAGAGAGATAACAAACAGCAAAATCCTCTTTTATGTATATTACATTGTTGTGCAATCAGCTTGTTCCAGACACTAAAAGAATGAGATGAATCAAGTCTCCCCTTGAGCGAACGTATTCCATAGACAAAATAAATAAGTAAGAACGTCCTATCTCTTATCAACTTTAGTTTAAAGATGTTGTGGTAACTTAATTCAAGACATTTTCTTCCAGAGCCGTGTGATGAACATGATGGTAAGGTCTAATTCTGGACTTAATGTGCGTTCTATAGGCTTATGGAATGCTACACAATTGTCAAATTTTGTCACTTTGTCCATGTCAACAAACAATTTGAATCGGAAACCAAGGACTCAATCAAATGGATATGTAAAACCTAAGTTGCTCGGACTCGGGTGCGGGTGTTCGATATGGGTACGGATCTAGAGGTCGGATCCTTCACTGTCTCAATTTAAAGATTCGGGGATATGGATCTAGGGATGGATACGGGTGCGGGGATTCGGCGAAAAATAATTTAAATGTCTAAAAATAGAGTTATAAAACATAAATTTTAAGATATTATGTGGAAAATTTAAGGAGAAAATATTTTTCAACAAAAAAATCATGAAAGGACATAAAAAGACCATTTTCTTCAATTTCACCCTAGCTTTTATTTTGATTATAGAATTTCTTAAATTGTCTGGACTTTCCCAGTCAATTTTGGTCAAAGTATCCAAAATCGGTTGACCATTTCGGGTACGGATCCCACACCCACACCCACACCCATGTCTTGTCGACACGGGTGCGGCACCGAAAGTGAAGAGTCCGAGTAACTTAGTGTAAAACACAGGATTTCCAATCCTAGCAGGAAAGGGGGAAACAGATACTCAATTTAAAGTGAGTAAACAGAATTCCATACTCGATCTCATGGAATTTCTAAAAGACAACCCGGTACACTAAAACTGCCACTACATGTGGGATAGTGTACTGTACAAGAGGCAGTTACACGACTTAAACCCGCAATCGCTTGATCACATGGCAGCAACGTTACTAGTTCCGCCAAAGCACCCCTTCAATGTTGTTGAATTTGTGATTAACCAAAAACAACAAATTGACAACTAAATTCGGTTATGTAAATTGTAAAAATCCATTGAAATGACCAAAAAAAAAAAGGGG
>NC_061113.1:177363507-177481543 GCF_002878395.1 Capsicum annuum
GGGGGGGGGGGGAAATGGAAGACCTTGAGAGAGAGAACGTCACGAATAACGAGGCGATAATCGACGGCGACAGCGAGAAAGCGAGCATTAGGTGAGAAAGCATAAGAGCCACTTAGCTTATAAGCTTCGGTAAACTCCATTTAGAGGGACAACTCAACTCGAGATTGCATTAAGCTATGAAGGAAACCCACATTTACTGGACACCCACATTGTTTGATTTTTCTACTTTATTGGTCAACAGATTTCAATTTCAGGTGAATGGACGTATCTGTTGGAGTTCGAAGGTGGAAGAGGAATGTTGGGGAATGGAGTTCGTGGATCTCTGAGTTGTGCACTGTAACAAGTGAAAATCAACTAGCAATTTTTTAGTATTTTTGAATTGAATTTGGAGTTGAAATTATAGTTGAAGTTGTGTTTTACCATTTTTTTTTTTAAAAGAGAAAAAATTTACTTTTGAAAAAAAAATTAAATATGATTTTATGCTCCATTTTTATAAATTATCAAAATCACCTAACTAAAATTTATCTACTAATGAAAAAAGAACATAATTAGGCATTTTTATAAAAATAATTACATAAATATAATCATATTTAATGAATTTCAATTATAACATATATAATATTTATATTACTTAGACCCTTTTATTTTGGTAAAAAATCTTTTACAAAAATTTTGTCCACAATTCTACCCCTATGACTTTGCACCGTTTCCTTTCTTATCCACTATTTTTAAGCCTCCTTATTCTCTTTTGTCCTAATTACCGTCCTTTACCTTTTCACTTACCAGTAGTCTATCGTCCTTTCATCTCAATAGTCACCTCAGTTCACTTTATTTCTTTCAACTTCCACTGCTTCATATTCCTCTTTCTCTTTTTTATACCCCTCTCACCATCTCATGTATACATGTTTTATGCCAATCTCTTCCTGTCTCAAGATAGTGGCGAGTTAGAAACTTTGGTGCTTCGAACAAGAATCATTCTAAATGACTTTTTGTTTGAAAAGTTTTTTGATACCAAGTTTTCTGGGGTCATTCCCTACATGAATGGCTTTTGGCCTGATAATTTTGAGGTTAGCTTTGAGGAAGCTAAAAAGGTTGTTTCTGAATCCAAAATTAATTTATCCAACTTTAGTCCTCTGTCTCTCTGTAATTATAGAATTTTGGCTCACATTATTGCCACTACCTTAATCCATCAAAAAGGTTCTCTCAGCAACATAATTTGTTGGGATTTATTTATGTTGTGTTGCATGGTTAATAATTATAAAATTAATTAGTCTGCCTGATTTTGTGAATATATGTTAGAAAGTGCTACAAATGTTCATGCCTCTACAATCTTACCCTATGGATTGCTAATTACCAAAAGTCTCCTTTACTATTTCATTGATCTCTCTGAGTACCCCCCCGATAGAAGTTTCAGCCACCTATAACTCCGAGACCTTTGCTAGCATGTGATATGTCTTGGTTGAGAATGAATAGTGAAAGAAAGATTCTGCCAAATCTCGGTTTGATACACCTAAGGTAAGAAAATCTATGTCTAACCTTGTGCTCTCTATGATGAAGGAGATTGAGCAACTTACGGATCAACTCAAGGCAATTAGAGAAGGGTTGCTGGTTCTTCGGGTGTCAACTACTAGGTTGTCGCAACTGAGTAAGGAAATAAATATTGATGTGAGAAAGGTGCACTTATCTCTTAATGGCTCAAATAGGAGTGTGTAAAGCTGTTTAACAGGATTTTTGTGAGGGTGGACATCATCAAACCTGAGACGAACTTGTCCAACAATGAGATTGGTATCCATCCAGAATTCCTACTCAAACTTCTCCAAAAATATTGAAAAATCCTATGAACAAATCCGTCACAATATTCACAATATTCTCGCTTATTTTTTGGCCAAACTATGAACTTTTGAACTATCATTCAAAAGAGATATGTCCTATTCTATCTTTTGGGTTTGTAAACAGATATTTTCTGACTTATCTTTATGCAACTTTTTTTTTGTTTTGCATCAAATTGCATAGTTATATGTTTTTCCTTTGTTTGCTTTGTGTGCGCTATTTATTTTGTATGCTTTGCTCTTTTTTATTATGTCAAAAAGGGAGAAAAGATCTACATCAGATTAGAGCTACAACTAAATGGGAGCCAACCAACTGTAATAAAGGCACAACGTCATCGAGATAGGGGGAGCCAATCAACTACTATGATAAGGAATTCAAATGATGTTTAATATTTATCATTATCATAAAATGGAGAAATTATTAGCTTCTTATATCAATGTAATATGTTTTAATAATAACAAATATTTTTAAGCCAGGGCCCTCATATCCTCTCTTTAGATTTTATGGTCGATTGCATAGGGGTTATTGTGATGGGGGAAGGGATAAGTGGTTCAATTATGATTAGACAGGGCATATGCTTAGAAAATGTCCAGTGTATAGGGTTTCTTTTTAGGCAAATAAGGTTTTAGTTGCCTCTTCATCAGCTCTGGTACAAGAGGCTGTACCATCTAGCTCCTACACTGGTCAAAACCGACTCTATGCTCTCACTACTCGTTAGGAGTTTGAGGTATCGCCTGATATTGTTACTGGTATGTTGAAAATATTTTCCTGTGGTGTGTACTTTTTACTTGATCCGGGTCTTCTCTTTCTTATGTGACCCCATTTGTAGCTGTATATTTTGGTTTTGGTCCTGAGTGTATATTAGACCCCTTTTCTGTTTATACCCCGATGGGTGACTCTTTAATATCTAGAAGATTCTATAGGGGTAGTGTGGTATCTATGGGTGGTCGGGAGAATTTGATGGATCTATTTGAATTATATATGGTTGATTTTGATTTCATATTGGAAATGGATTTGTTGCACTCATGCTATGCTTCTCTAGACTGTCGGACTCGTAAGGTCATCTTTAAATTCCCCAATGAGTCAGTTATTAAATGGGAGAGTGGTTCTCTAGCACCTAAGGAAAGGTTCTTATCATATGTTAGAGCCCGAAGATTAATCTCCAAAGGGTGTCTCTATCATCTGGTCAAGGCTAAAGATTCTAACTCGGAGGGTCCTTTTTTTACATTCTTTCTTGGTGTTGAATGAATTTCCTGAGGTCTTCTTTGATGACCTTCCTGGTGTCTCTCCCGATAGGGAGATTGATTTTGGGATTGATCTTATTCCAGAGACTAATCCTATTTGTATTCCCCGTATAGAATGGCTCCAGTTGAGTTAAAAGAGCTTAAGGAACAATTAAAGGATCTTTTAGACAAGGGTTTCATCCATCCTAGTGTGTCTTAATGGAGTGTACCAGTATTGTTTGTGTGTAAGAAGGATGGTTTCCTTTGTATGTGTATTGATTACTGGCAATTGAATAAGGTAATGGTAAAGAATAAATACCCTCTTCCGAGGATAAATGATTATTTGATCAGCTCTATGGCGCTAAGTTTTTCTCTAAGATCGATCTTTGATTCAGATATCATTAGTTACAGATTAGGGAGGCGGATATATCTACGACTGCCTTTTATTTCAGATATAGGCCTTTTGAGTTCTTGGTTATGTCTTTTGGGTTGACTAATGCCCCGACGACATTCATGGACTTTATGAATAGAGTCTTTTGTTAATTTCTAGATTTTTTGTCATTGTATTCATAAATGATATTCTGGTGTACTCAAAGAGTGAGGTGGATCTTGCCGATCACCTCCGCATAGTTTTCCAGACCCTAAAAGAGCATTAATTGTATGCTAAATTTCCAAAATATGTATTCTTGTTAAATGTTGTCACCTTTTTGGATTATGTCATATCTAGTGAAGGGATCATGGTGGATCCACAAAAGGCTGCAGCTGTTAAGAAGTGTCCTAGACCCACAACTCCAATCGATATTTGGAGCTTCTTGAGTTTAGTTGGTTACTAAAGGAGGTTTGTGGAAAGTTTCTCTTCCATAGCTACCCCGTTGACCAATTTAACTCTAAAGAAGGTGAAGTTCTTATGGCCAGATTCTTATGAGGGTAGTTTTGAGAAGCTGAAAGAATTGACTTTGACTAAAGACACTAATAAAATTATGGTCTATTAGGAATTGATTTTATCTTGATGCAGCATAGAAAGGTGATAGCTTATGCCTTTAATCATTTAAAGGTATATAAGAAGAATTATTTGACTGATGACTTGGAGTTATTGGTTGTGGTGTTCGTGTTAAAAATCTGGCATCACAATCTTTATGAAGTGCATATAGATATTTTTTTAGATCATAAGAGCCTGCAGTATGTGCTTACTCATAAGAAGCTAAATCTTAGGCAAAGGAGATGACTTAAGCTGCTCAAGGATTATAACATGAGCCTTACTATCATCTAGGTAAAGCTAATATGGTTGTTGATACTCTTAGTAGGTTATCCATGGGTATTATAGCTCACATGGATGATGAAAAGAGAGAATTGGTGAAAGATATTCACCGTTTGGCTAACCTTGGAGTTCATCTCTTGGACTTTGAAGATGGTGGTGTGTTTGTGCAGAAGGTGTCACATTCATCTCTTGGAATTGAAATAAAGGAGAAATAGGTATTGGATTCTATCTTGATGAGGATCAAGGGTGATATAGGTAGGCAAAAACTAATGGCCTTTGAGATTAGTGGTAATGGTACTTTGCGGTACTATGGGAGATTATGCATCCCCAACATAGATGGATTATAAGATAGAACATAAGCTAAGGTACATGAGTTGCGTCACACTATTTATCCTAGTTTAACAAAGATGTATCATGAATTTAAGGCTATTTATTGGTGGAATAATATAAAGTGGGATGTGGCTCATTTTGTGGCTAAGCGCCTCGTATGTTAGCAAGTGAAAGTTGAACACTTGAGGCCCAGAGGATTATATCAAAAAATTGAGTTGCCTGCATGGAAGTGGGAAGTGATCAATATGGATTTCATTACTGGTCTTCCTCGGTCTCTAAATTAGTTTGATTTGATTTGGGTCATGGTGGATAGGATGACAAAGTCTACTCACTTCTTGCTAGTGAGGACTAGTTTCTTGGTAGAGGATTATACAGGTTGTACCTCTAAGAGATTGTGAAGTTGCATGGGGTACCTATTCCTATTATCTTAAATCATGGTATTAGTATTCATCATGCTTTTGGCAGTCATTTCAGAAAGGTTTGGGGACTAAAGTAAGCCTTAGTATGACTTTCCACCCACAGCTGGATGGGCAAGAAAAAAGAACTATTTAAACATTGGAACATGTGCTTCAAGCTTGCGTGCTTGACTATGGTGGTAGTTGGGTTGAACTTTGACCTCTTAAAGAGTTTGTGTAAAATAATAGCTACCATTCCAACATTTGGATGGCTCCATTTAAGGCCTTATATGGTAGGAGGTGTAGGTCTCCTATTATGTGGTTTGAGGTTAGTAAGGCAGAAATATTTGGCCTAAATTTGGTTCATCAAGCCATGGAGAAGGTGAAGGTGATTCGGGATAGGCTTAAAGCCACCCAAAGTCTCCAAAAATCCTACGTAGATGTGACACGTAGGAAGTTAGAGTTTGATATTGGGTATAGGGTGTTCTCAAAGGTGTCTCCTATGAAAGAAGTGATACGATTTGGTATGAAAGAGAAGCTCAGTCCTCGATATGTCTATCCTTATTTGATTTTGAAGAGGGTTGGTAATGTTGCATATAAATTAGAGTTGCCCTCGAGTATGATCTCTGTTCACTCGGTGTTTTACGTATCTATGTTGAGGAAGTGTGTGGGTGATCCGTTGTAAATTATGACTATCAAGCATATTGGTATTTTGGATTCCTTGTCTTAGGAAGAAGTCTCAGTCAAAATCTTGGATTCGCAAGTTTGTCGATTGCGGACGAAAGATATAGCTTTGATAAAGGTTTTATGGAGGAACCACACGGTTGAATAGGCTACTTGGTAAGCCGAAGAGGACATGAAGTCTAAGTATCCACTCCTATTCCTTGTTCCAGAAAATCATGCTTAAGGTATGTGTTGTTCTTAACATCTTTGTTTGTTGTCTTTGTTAAAGGAAGATTGTGAATTCCTTGGTAATCTATTTTCTTTCTTAAAGGTAAGTGTAGAAATGTTTGGGGTTTAATCGTGCTACTCACTGCTTTGTCCCATCATTCAAGGATGAATGAATGAAGTGGGGGAGAATTGAAATACCTCAGATTTTTGGCCCTTGGAAATTTCCTGATCTTTGAGCTCACTACTTTGATTACAACTTGACCATATGAGTCATATGGTGTCTTGACGGGTCAGGTGATCCTAGTCGTAGGGTGTTTAGTGGATGGTGGTTCTGTTTTTTTCTTGGTTACGACTTGGTGGGGATGAGTCGTTAAGGTTTGAGATGAGCGTTAGGTCAAACCTTAACCAAATTAGTAACTTAGTGGCTCGAATTTGCTTTGAGTCTAAGTGGCTCACTAGAAGCTGTGAGGATAGGTTACGAGTCATGAGATAAAGTCAAAGGTTGTCCAGTGTCTGACCTATTTGGGTACTGTGTTTGTTACGACTAGACCCTATGAGTTGTTCGATCAGGTTATGTGTGGAATCATGGAGTCATAGGGTTGATAGTGTATGGGTGTCCAACACCCTGTATAGGATACAACTCAAGGCTACGAGTCGTATGATGTGTTGATGAGACAATGGGTCGACTCGTAACCAAGGATGGCTTTTTACAATTTTAAGTTGGGGGCATTTTGGACATTTCCCACTTTAAGTCCCTTTGGTACCATGACTTAAAATCTTCATTGGGACTTCATTAACACATTATTCCCAATAAAACACTCCTAAATTCTCTCTCAAACTTTCTGTTCAAGCTAAGGCTAGGGTTTCAATGAAAGTGACCATCTAGGGTTCTAAGGGTGCTATCTCTTCCAAATTTCATGGTATTTTAGGTATATTACTCCTCCCTTATTGTTATTTTACTTAAAGTACTTGTTTTAATGTATGGCTTCCATGGTATTGTTATGGTTTTGAAATAAAGATTGGGGGTCTTTGAATGCTTAATGTTGAATGATGTTTTCCCATGGCTTAATTATGGCCATCTATGTTTTAACTATGGTTTTGAACATGTGGGTGCATGGGTATGGTGGCGGAACTTGATAATGGTAACTTTTGTTAAACCTGTGACTTTTGAAGTGGTTATGACCTCAAAATATTTGGTTTCACTTATTTCTTGAAACTAATGCATGATATGAATGGTTATATGGTTACAAATGGTTTTAAAAACCTTGTGGGGTACATGGGAATTCTCCAAGTGATTATATAATGAAAACCTTATGGGGTAAATGGGAATCCTCCAAGTGATTTTAATAATGGAGTTTGTGGGGTACATGGGAATCCCCTAAGTGTTGGCTAATGACATTGCTTGCACACTATCGTCAGTATGATGATACCACTTAATAATACCTTAATTATTAACTCCTGGAATTGGTGGTTTAGTTGTACGCTAAATGTTTTAATTGGGCAATAATGGGGGTTGTGATAGTTAGCCGTGAAGGTTTGAATCCAAAGGACGGACATTGGAAACTCATGTTTGCCAACATGAGGTTTGGTCTTGGTGAACTTATGCTTGTGGGGTACATGAGAATCCCCTAAGTCTATATATGTATATATGTATCATGGAGGGTGAAGGTTACACATGAATCCCCGGCCTTCTATGATATCTCCAGTTCGTGTGGCTACATATACTGGGGCCCGTTCAGGGGCTAACACTGGACCCATATAGCCCATGGGTAGATTTATGACGGTAAAGCTACACAATCTAGGTTAAGGTTTTAAATGCATGCTAAACCTTATTTTCTATCCCGACATATATATATATGTATGTATGCATGTCATTGCATATGGTTATTTGATTTAGTTTTCAATTAATGGAGTTACTTTATCTTAATCCCTGAGTTACATGCTAGCATTCACCTCGTTAACCGTCCTTGGGTGTTGTATCCCTACGCGATGTAGGAATCAACCATACTTTTACTCCTCTTGCTCAGTGACTTAATGATTCGGGGGCAACCTTTGAGTCAGACTGAAGTGGTGAGCTTCCATACTTCGGAAGACACCATTTCATGCTATGGACTTCTTTATATCATTTTTATTTCTTTGGATTTTTTTTTGGCTATGGTCGGGGCATGTCCCAACTAAATAAACTTTGATTCTAGTTAGAGGCTTTGTCGAACTACTTAGGCATGGGCGGTGTCGGTATTAGTATTGACATTGGTATTGGTATTGGCATTGGGACAGGTATTGGATGGTTAATTCGTTATGGATTTAGGTTTTGATTTTAGACTTATTATCATTTCTTTAAATTAATATTATCTTATCTTTATATATGTTTGGAATTCATCCGACATGGGGTGAGAGGTAGTCAATGGTATGGGTATTGGGGGTGGTCTCCGATCCTAGTTGGACTTGAGTTACCCGACACGGCTAGGCCCTGGTTCGGCTCATGTCAATATCCCTCAAGTCACTAGGTAGTGTGACTAATCTTAAGTTAGGGTTCTTTAATATCTACCTAAGGCCTCATAAGTAGATATTCAGGCTTAACAATATCTTCTAACTATAACATGTTTTGTAAGATGAGACTCGAATCACATTTCTATTTTAAGTTCCCTAAACGTGCTAATATAGGACATACTAGTTATAACCCTAACCTATAACCCCCAACTAGCATGCAATCTATATAATACACTATCTCATAGGAAAAAGTAGACCGGAGCCTACCTCAAAGCCGAGCTGTAATCCGAAACTGTCCACGAACCGCCCATCTTCACTCCACGATCCTAAAATATCTCCATACTATTAAATATGAGTAAAATGAGATTTACATTGAAATATAAATCTTTGGCCCAAAAATCGAGTCAAGAACAGGGTGGTGAGGGATACAAATGGGATTCCTAAATTAAATCCATCACGAGGTCCCTTGAAAGACAAGGAATGCATACTCATAATTTAAGTACAAATAAAGCTCGAATCATGGCCCAAATCAGCCCAAATAGTTAAGAAATTCAAGGATTAATTTCTAGGAATTTACAAGGAAAAGAACAAATTAACGGGGAAAAATAATGGAAAATGATCAAGAGGTGTATAATTAACTCATTTTAGCCTCAATAGATGATTTCCCATAATTTTCCACACCTCAAGCTCCAACAATGATGAAATAGGGCTAAAAAATAATGAATCTGGGGGAGACAAGATATATACTGCTAAGCAATTGTCTTTCATGACCGTGAGGGCCAAAGGTCATGAATGTGATAAGTAAGAAAATTACTCTTTGCAAGCAAAGGATATGGATCGTGAAAATGAAGGTAGGCAAATCAGGCTATCGTGAATGCGAAACTATGGTCGTGATCGCAAAGAAGAAGCGGGATTTGGGTCAATGGCAACCTTCATTGCGAATATGAGAGATAGATCGCAATCACAATGGTCAAGAACTTAACCCTTTACAAATGCAGCAAGTGCCTCACAAACACAAAGAGCAACAGTGGGCTGCAGCAGGCACTAGAAAACTAACAAAAATGCTAAATCTAAACGGACTTTGATGGGGTGCTAAAAATTCATTTGAAACCCTGTGTGCACAAATGAACTATGCTACCATACCAAGTTCAATATTCTGGACTCAATGAAGCCATTGAAAATTATACTTGAGGTATTTTCAATAAAAAGTGTGACCTACACCCATAGTTTTATCTTTTGTCAAATCCAATCAACGACCCAAATGAGTTCAGAAGCCTAGGGACCAGAAACAAGGATCCCCCTAGCCTAAATTCCACATTTTGGAGCTAACAACGCTGTAAAAATTCTTATTTCAGGCTATCTACTAGGAGTTTGTTACGTCCTAGAACACAACAAATGTACATGGTCACTCAAGTAGTAAAGTGGCCTTTAAAAGCCAAGTATCGATCCCATAGGGACTTGGTTTAAGAAAAACCCAATTATAGATTTACTACTAATATTAAATAAGTACAAGTGTAACCAATAACGATTGAGATTTGAGAATTCAAAAGTAACCGTAAATAATTTGAAATTGTAAAGTATTAGAGATAATAATAGGGAGAAATCCTGGGTCAAGGCACTACGAACAATCCTACTTAGACATATAATCTTATCGATTTAGTTAATTATCTTGGTTGTTGATTCATGGGGTTGATAACATGATTATGCTCTTCTGAGCCTCTAATCGTCTATCTAACTTAGCCCCACAATTACATCGTTGAGCAGGGACGTGAGAACTAAGTTAAACACATTGATATATATTCTTGTATATGAACCCAATGGGGATAATTAGGTATATTCCTCTCCTAAACATAAATCCTAACTTCATTTCCTTGAATTTATAAGATCCCACTCCATATATCCCACGATCTAGTCTATTGTTCCTCCTTTCAGACTCATAATAGAAATTTATGTTTATCCTAAGGGTCGCAAATCCATAAAATAGTTATAACAAGGAAATATGAACAAAAAATAATGACAATCAACATAATCAACTCAAATATAAGCTTAAGTATTTATGTTCTTGGCCTCAACCCTAAACGAGGGTGTTTAACCACTCATGAACTTACAACAAATCACAATTATGGAATTCATGTATATAAACCAAAAGTAAACCAAAGTAAAGATTAAGAATTGAAGCCTATTCAAGTGTATTTCCATCCCCAAAAGTCATCCAGGGTATGTACAAAAGAACCCAAGTGCCCTATATATAGTATGAGAGGAATTGCCCAGTTTTGAACCAAGGGTTTGTCACGCCCATGTCTTAGTGAGTTAAGGGAATAACACACCCTTATCATGGAATATCACTATTTTTATCCATGTTAATTTTTGTCTTGGGGCATGGCACGCCCTTGGCCTCATAATTTCCAAATTTTGCCATCATTTACTCCTCCATTTTGCCTTTGTATTCCTCACTTCTTGGGTATCTTTACCACATCATTAGACATTGTTATGCTCCCAATCATCAATATAGCTCACATGGCCTTCTATAATATTAAACACCATGAATTAGTGCGCATGACACACTAGAATCGATCGAGATATACTAGAACAACACATAGCTCAAGCTAGTAACTCTAGTTTTCTCGTCTAACCTCTAGGTGACCAAATTGATTATAAAATTATTTTGAACACACCTTAAACATTATAATTATATTAACACATAGATGCCGAATGATATGAATATCAACTCATTACACACAGAGGAAGTTTTCAAAACAAGGTTAAACACATGTAGATAAAGACATTTAGGTGCATTAATCCATCTAAATTTACCACCCACACTTAAAGCATTGTTCGTCCTCGAAAAAATATTCACATTAAGAACCATATACGGAAGACTCCAACATTACTACTACAAGCAAAACACTTAAACTCGTACTACAATGACTGCACCAATAGCAAGTTCCACATTAGCATGTCGGATACATTTGGAAACTTAGGACTACTACTTTAAAACATCCTAACCTCAATAATTGACTCCACTAAGTTGGCAAAACTTACACATATTACTCAATTAAAGAGATCATAAACGTCACCTAACTCCGATCAAACATGTGCCCTCACCATAAGAGAGTTACCCATAGTCACTCACAGAGAAGCAATTTATCACCAAAATGGGTACAAGAATCAAATTTTACTTACTCTTAAAAAGAATTCACAGGACACATAAGATGAACCATAAGTTTTCCCTTACTGTACTACTCCACTAATATTAGAACATTAAGGATCAAGATTAAATAGGACTTCAAGGGTTGTAATGAAGGCTAAGGGATGGGTAGAAACTATTTTGGATAGTAATAGTGACTATCTTCCCTAAGCATTTTGATACATCACACTACATATTGATATCCTTTCTAACAACCAATTTCTCACCACATCTATCTTCCTACTTCACTTTTGTTTTGCCCCATCTCTTTAAGCTAGTTAACACATAGTAAGGGGGAATATTCTCTATCAACACATAATTCAATTTTGCTCAATTTTTTTCTCTTTTCATTACATTACTCCTAACCACACACAAAATTTTTACACACCAATAACTACTATTTTGGTGTTTTACTTTCACTTTTTTCCTTCAATTTTACACTCCTTAACCATCTTAATTTTTAGCTTAAGAAATTAGGAGCCTTGGATCAAATCATGGTCAATAAAATAAAGGGAATATACTACATATGAGGCTACCAAAGAATAGGCTAAAGTCTCAATAAGGTTAACTAAGATAATGCAAGAAGGGTAGACACAAGAGGGTATGAAACATGGCTATCAAAGAAATACATATATCTTCTCCTAAACCCGACATTCTTTATTTTGCTTTGCACACACACCAGGAAATTTTAGACATCAATATCCAACAAGAAATGTACAAAAGACCTCACTCATACATGGAACATGATCAAATCAAGTAAGATCATTTTAGGCTCTAACTAAGAAATAGCATAAATTTAGAATTAAGGCAACATCACAAAAAAGTCATATAAATGAGCCTAAGTGGCTCAAAAGTAGTCATTCAGCACAACATAGATGATTTTACATTCAACACCACTTGCATCATGTAATCTCATATAGCAACTAGAAAGAACACCTCACTTATTCCTAATACAAAAATTTTAAAATTTACTCCTAAAAATAAAAAAGAGATACTGGGTTCAAATGGTTCCCCTTTAAAAAAGAAACAAAAAAAATAAGGGGTGGGTGAAGTGTGTTCCTAAGAGTTTGACACCAACAAAACTAAACCAACAAATTTAAAATATTTTTGTAATTTTTTCAAATTTAATCAAAAACTAGGAAAATAAATACTCCCCGAGGCCTCTAAGCCTATCTAGCAACATCTTAAATCATTATGGAGGTTTGTTTGCCATGATCCTTAACTTAGATTTTCATTACTCAGACTTTTCTTCCACCCGTGACTCAAAACAAAAACTAAAACAAAAGTGCTATGAAAAAAATTACAAAAATCAAATACCAACCTTAACATGGGTTGCCTTCCAAGCAACGTCTGATTTAGTGTCATATCGCGACCCACATCACTCCTCTTCAATTATTTTTATTCAATCTTTCCCTCCTACTCGGAGGCTATTTCGTTAGTCTTTTATGAACCTTTGAGTGTGTACTCTCATGGTTTGTATTTTTTTCAACACTAACCTTTTCAGGCTTCTTCTAAAGTTTTTAAACATCAGGTTTACTTTTTAGTTTGGGCTACTCTATGAGATAGTCCTAAAAAGTCATTGGAGACTTGCACTCCTCCACCCCACACTCATCACTTCCATGGATGTGATCATGTTCAAATCTGTATATTATGAAGGTGGATTGAGTGGTTTGTACTTTGAATATCACTTCTTTATCATCCAGTCTCATTGTCATAGCGCCCTCTCTAACATCAATCCGTGCTTCTCCTATCACCAAAAATGGTTGTCCAAGTATGATTGATACCCTGTCATCTGCATTATATTTAAGAATAATAAAGCTTGCAAGAATAATAACTTACCAACCTTAATGAGCACATCTTCTATGATTCCTTTGGGTTGCACTCTTATTCTATCCACCATTTGGGTCATCACGGAACATGGCTTCAGCTTCCTCAATCTAAGATATTGAACATAGATAGGGGCATCAAATTTATGATTTCCCCTAAGTCACTTAATGCGTGGACCACATTATTATCATAAATTTTTATGGAGAGGGTGAAACCCCCTGAGTCCTTAAGCTTTTTGGCATCTTAATCATTACTATGAAATTACATTCCTCCGTCAGTGACACCTTCTTAATAGTTCCCAACTTTGTCTTATTGGTTACCACTTCCTTTAAGTACTTGGTGTACTTAGGCATACTCTGCAAAACATCTAACAATGGAAGGTTAATATGAAATTCTCTGAACGTGTCAAAGAACTTCTTGAAATATACATCCACCTTAGCCTTTTTCAGCCTCTAAGAAAATGATTGTGGTGGTCTCTCTTGTCCACGCTTATCTTCCTTTGCTTATAGGTAATCAAACTTTCCTAAATGTTTAACCTCTTTAGATGCAACTTGCTTATTCTCTACCTACCGTGGGACTAACTCTATGTTTACCTCTTAATTTTTTGGGAGGTTTATCAATGTAATCTTTACCACTTCGTAAGGTGATTGCCATTACCTACTTCAAATTCTCTGTATCAATAGGCAACCTAACTTGAGATCTGGTACTTTATGCCTGAGCTAGCTGCCAAACTGCATCTCTAATTTTTTCTGGGCAAGTTGCTGATTTATGATTTCTAGTTTCAGCAGCCATATGTTCTTTATTGGACATTATCTTCTTCAAGGTCTCTTCAATATTACTAGACTACATATTTTGTTGTTGCTAAAATTGCTGAGTTTGAGACTAATTATTGCCCTATGAGTAATTGGTCAGACGCTACCATTTGCGGTTGTATGCATTACCATAATTCAAATTATTCTTTTGTGCATTGCCCATAAAGTTTACTAACTTTGAATTTGCTCTATAAGACTATGTCAAGTGTCCATTTATACCACCAATCTCATGGGTCTACTGGATTGCATTTATTGGGCGTGAGGTTGGTTCACTCCTAACTTACTGAACCGCATCTTCATTTGATTTTGCAAGGCTGATAATTGAGCGGCCAATGATATGGCACTATCAACCTCAATCATACCTGTAGGTTTTTTACTAGACTTCTAGAAATATCATTATGCCAATTGATGTGCTATGATTTTATAGAACTTTTAACACTTAAAACCAATAAATATGCATGTACTTAAGGCTATTTTGTTTGATTTGATATGTTTTGGAGTGATTTTGCAGGAAACTAGGTGTTGGAAGCTAACCAAAAAAAGAGTCAAAAGCTAAAAAGTGACTACCCACTTAGGGTACCTACGCCCTGTAGGTGATACCTAAGGGGCTTAGTTAGGGGCGTGGGTGACAGAAGGTTAGGTTCTAGAGAGTTTGAAGCCCCACAAGTAGTCTACTACATATATGGGGCCACGTATGGCTCGCAGGTGCCACCTGCAGGTCGTGAGTGGCTCCATAGATGGCCACCGACTCTAGTTTTCCTCTGTTATTTAGGATTTGATTTCTAAGGTTTCCATGTGTTCTATAAAAACCCATTTGAACTCTTTTAGTTAATATATGCATAGAGAGTCTAATATATTCCCTTTGGGGCTAAGTTTACATACTTTATATTCTTTCATAAATATCTTTTGATTCCAAGATTGATTTTTGACCTTGGAATTCTTGTGTTCTTGTTTTTTGGTTGAATAATTGATTTGAGACTTTGGGTTTTCTTATTTCATTATTGTGAAATTATTTCTATGTTTTTATCTATGAATTCCATGAATTGTCTTGTAATAATGAGAAGCTAAATCCCACCCTGGCAGATTAACGAAGTAGAGGAAGTATCAAGTCATTCTAGATACAGATTCTTGCATGCATCATGGTTTTCTTCAATTTAATTAATTTCTTACCGTGGGCCAATGGTAAGAACCCTCCTATTTTCACTACTTACTTCAAAAGAGAAGTAGAGACTGAAAAAAAAATCACAATAGTAATTTGAAGTTAATTACCAATCTAAGTTAATCATCTTCATCTATTTAATATAATTATCTTTTCATCTAATAAATTGAGACTCACAAGGTAATAGTTAATCTGGAATCCAAGACAAGGGTTAGTAACATGACACTCTTAGAATCATAAGGTAAAGAGCGAGATTTGTCAATGAGTCCATAAGATAGTTGGTGATACATACCTTGTCAGCTTCTGCATACAAGGTATTAGAATAGTTCGACAGTGCATGATAAATCTACGGAGTTAGAAGTAAGGAGAAACATAAGCCTAGTGTTTGTCTTGGATTATTTACAACTAAAAATTTTCCACATCTTGTTACTTTTTACTAATTACAACAAATTTCCCCATTTACTTTTCTGCACTGTCCAGTGATTTAAGCAAATTCAAAAAATATATTTAGCCTATTCCCCGTAGGATCGGCCCCAACCTAGTTGGGTTACTATATTTTGACATCAACCGCTTTCTACTTCCTTATAAGTGTACTTTTGGGTGACATCAAAATTTTGGCACCATTGTTGGGGAATACGATTGTGGATTTATTAATTGAAGTTGTTGAAGATTTTGGGTTTTGTTTTCTTATATTTTACTAATCTCTTAGATATGACATATTTATAAGAGAAAGGGTGGAGTAATAATGACTGCTTATTTATTGATCCTTACTCTTTTTATATAGTGCATTATTGTAGGAGTGTGATAGATAAATTATGGAATCACAGTGAGAGCATAATAGAATTATTAACACACTCCGCAAAGGAAAATAAGGAGTTCAGTCAAAAGGTTGATAGTTTTGGCTTGAAGATTAACAACTTAAAAGGAGACTTGGATGCAAAGGTTGATGCATGCAACACCCAACAATTAAGTTATAAGTTGTGTGAGGTATAAAAACTTCTTCTAAGACAAATTGAGGAGCTAAAATTGGAGAAGTTAATACTTGATTAGACTTTTGTAAATGTTGTCACTATTTAGAAGAGCATACTAGAGCTATGTGAGGATGTAAATAATAATACAATTCATGAGTTGGGATGTATTGGACTTCATTCTAAGCATGTTTCCACATTATTCTTGGATAGTGAGATATTCATTAATCCATTTAAGCCTATGGAAGAGTGTGAAAAGGAGGAAGAATATGTTTATATTCATGAATTTATTGTGCCACAATCAAGAAACTACATTTCTCACTTAAGGTCTAAGAGTTACAACATGCCACATCTATTGCTTTGTTCTTGTATTTTCATACCACCATCCTTTGAGCATAGTAAAAAATTAGAGAAAAACTTAGGGGTGTAATTCATAAGTTCAAAATGGAATGAAAAATTGAAGGCCAATCCTTTGTCTACCTTGATAAAGTCAGAGTAATCAAGGTACCAATGTCGTGCCACGATATTAAATCAGGTGCTGTATGGGAGACAAATTATTGGCTTGTTGGTGAAGTCTGAGTAACCAATATAGCCACATTATGCCACGATATTAAATTAAGCGATTATTAGGAGACAACCTAAGATATTGTATTATGTTTGCATTTGTGTTTTTGATTGATGTTGGATCTACGCAACTATAGTGTCGTGGGTATGTTTCTAAATCTCTTATTTTTTAGTGATCTAATGCATTAGTGATAATGCATGATTATAAGTTAATTGTGGGGATGCTTGTCGGTCTAGATGTCCTCTTGGGGTTTTTGTTGCCATGTCTATTTCCCCAAAGTTTTGTTCATAGTAAAGTCGGCATGTTTAGGCTATATTGTGTTTTGTTTTGTGTTGTGTTGTTTATGTTTAACTAGAAAATTTAATACTTAAGATATTTGAGGGGTTTTGATTGTTCTTAAAGTGTTTTGGAGAAAAATTTTAATGTCTCCTGTAAGACTTCTCAAAATTTTAATCATTTTACTTTTGACCCTCCCACAGGCGTAATGTTAATTTTTGACTTAAATTGTGTTTAGGGATGTTAAAAGGGTAATTTAGAGAAGATTTGTAATTTTCAGAAGGGTTTAGGGGTCATTTTGGGATCCCGAGGTAGTGAGGGTCTATGATATTAGTGTGGCACAGAGGTTAGCCTCTGTGACATTGGCTTGGAATGGAGGCTACCCTCCGTGATAGTAGCGTACCAATTGATATTTTAATTTTGTTTATTTTTTATTTTATTTATTTGGGTTGAGGGGTTTTTGGTCTT
This sequence comes from Capsicum annuum, assembly GCF_002878395.1. Classification (NCBI taxonomy): domain Eukaryota; kingdom Viridiplantae; phylum Streptophyta; class Magnoliopsida; order Solanales; family Solanaceae; genus Capsicum; species Capsicum annuum. Next base: position 177,381,187 of record NC_061113.1, read on the forward strand.
TTCATGTAATGCTCTAGGTTTTTGGTTTTTGAAAAATTTATAAAATTTTATCCTTACTGTCTTGACTATAACTTACCCCTATGAGTCGTATGGTGTCTTGACGGGTCATTTGACCCTGGTCGTAAGGTGTCCAGTGAATGGTGCTTGATTTATTGTCTTGAGTCTTGGGAGCACGAGTCGTAGGGAGTCTTGACGGGTCCTAGTGACCCAAGTCATAACCAAATCAGTTATTAAGTGGCTATGTTCTGCATTGAGTACTAATGGCTCACTAAGAGTCGTAAGGACTTGTTATGAGTCGTTGGGTGCAAATCATAGGATGTCCTGTGTTTATTCAATTGGATTCTGTTTTGCCTATGACTGGACCCTACGAGTTGTCTGGTCCCATTATGAGTCCTGTTGGTTGAGTCATAGGGTCAATAGATTGTGAGTACCTTAGAGACTACCTTGGCTATGACTCATGGTGAAGAGTTGTAATGAGATTATACGAGTCGTATAGTGACTCATAGTCATTAACGACAAAAAAATAGTTTTAAATTTGAGGGCACTTTGGATAATTCCCTCCTTGCCCAATTAAAACCCCATGTCCATAAAGCACTTAAGGGGGTTATATTTTATTCTTAAAGTTCTCAAACACTTTCAAAACTCTCTCAAATTCTCTCAAGCGGCCATACTTAGGGTTTCCAAGAAGTAGGTCATCCAAAGTCTCAAGGGTTGAATTCATTCCATGGAACTTGGTATTTTAGGCATGCTACTCTTCCCTTATTGTTAATTTATTAAGAACATATGTTTTAAAGTATAGTTCATGAGATGTTGATGTTGGTTTTGAAACAAGGGTTAAGGGTTTTGAATGCTTATTATTGAACATTGTTTTCCCATAGTCTATATATGTTATTCATTCTTTAAATGTAGTTTTGAACTTGTGGGTGCATGGGTATGGTGGATGAACTAGGGAATTTTGATTTTTCTCAAATTTGTGACTTTTGAAGTGGTTATGACCCACCCCATATTGTGAAATTGGTTTTAATTATGATAAATGTGGCAATTTAATCATCCTTGAACTATTGCATAATGGTTTTAAATTGAACCTTGTGGGTTTTGTGTTTTCACAAGCTATCGCATATTTAAACCAAGGGGGTTGTGAATTCCCTAAGTAATGTAATTGTTTTGTCATGTTGTTGTTACCTTGCAGGTATAGTTGGTATATGATACCAATAATGTATGCTTTAATGAGAAATATGGTTCAATGAATGAGAATGAGTGATAAATATTTTTAATTAGGCTATAATGAGGGTTGTGTAGATGATTCATGAAAGTGGAGGTTCGAGAGACCAATATTGGAAATTGCAGTTACTGACGTGAGGGTCTATATGATCGGGTGGTTTGAGTCCCCCTTATTATTATCATTATATGACTGGGAGGTTTGAGTTCTCCACATCTTATTACATGATATGGTGCTCGTGTCACCTTAATATGTAGGGAGGTTCGAGTCCCCTATAGTACATATGTATACCTTTTAGTTCATGCGGACACACGCATTAGGGACCTACTAGCCGGGGGAGAGCAGGCCCCATATAGCCCGTGGGTGCGTTTGTATATTATAATGGTTGGGCTACACAATCCAGGCTAAAATTTTAAAGCGCATATTAAGGCTTGTTCCCTATTCTGGCATGTGATATATATATGTATATGCATTTGATTATGTGTATTGGTTTTGAATGACTTCGAACTGTTGATCATGACATTATGTTGTCCTTATCCCTGAGTATCATACTAGTGTTCACCCTACTAACTATCTCTAGAAACTATATCCCCACGTGAGGCAGGTTTCGAAGGCAAGTGTACTTTTCCTATACAAAGTTAGGTGGATCGGCTCAATTCGTCAGTTCATTGTTTTATGGTGAAGTGGTGAGCTTCCATTCCCCGGAAGGCTTAGGCATTTCACCAACTTTTATTCTTAGATTTGAGTTGATAGTTGTTTTCATTATCATTAACATTATCATTTTCATTCTCACTGTCATCTGTCAGAGTCGGGGACATGTCCCGACCAAGATTGGTTTTTGTTTCTTGTGTTACAAAGCTTTGTTGGATTACTGTGGATATTGGGTAATTTTGGTTGGTTGTTTGGCCAATCACCGATCGTCGGTTATAGACATGTTTTGAATTTCCTTAAGCTTGTTGCTTTATATCTTGTTATATGTTTGAAATTTATCCGACATTGGGGAATGTTGTGTTTGATTCGGTTAGGTGCAGGGGGTGATCTCCGGTCCATGCGAGACTTAAAATTCCTGTCATGTCCAGGCCCTGGTTCTAGTCATTACATTTTACCCCTTATACGACCTTTAAACATAAAATAACCCCTCCCTTCTGTTTTCAATGATCAAATTATTTTCTTTCTCTCTCAAAATCAAAACCCAAGAACATTTATGTGTTTTACCGTGAATTCATCATCAAGGCTTCAAACTTTGAATTGTTTTCAATTCCTTGTGTATTCTAGGCATGTATCTCATTCCCTAACTTTAAGTTTACATTATGGCATTATTTACTCATTATACATGTGGTTTTAATTAATGGGTTTGAAATTGGGTTGAGGGATTTTGATTGGTATCACTTGAATTACCTTTCCCTTATTTTAAATTGATGATTTATGCTTTAAATTTATGGTTTTTGGACTGATTGGGTGCATTGTTATAGAAATTGGAATAGGGAACATCGGTTTCCCCAAATTGATGACTTTTTGGCATGGTATTAGCATCGACCCCAACCCACCTTGTAAATTGGGTTTCCTAAACATGGATAATTGCATAATTCAACTTATTTATGAACCTTTTTACATTGCATTTAAGGAATAATTGGTTAAAATAGATTTAAAAGGCCCTTGATGTCCATGGTTTGGATTTTAAATTAGAACTTGGGAGTCTAATGGTTACACAGATTGGTTTGTCATAATTATATAAGCTTGAAAGCATAATTGGTATGATGATACCAAGTGATAAATGCCTTAATATAAGACTCCTAGTTTAATGGTTGGGTTTATGTGCAAACTATTTTAAATTGGGCTTTAAGGAAATTGTGTAGCTCGCTGTGAAGGTGTAGTCCCCAGGGGACTAACATTGTAAACTATGTTTGCCGGCATGGGAGTCAATATGATAGTGTGCTTGGTTCACACACTATATTTTGGAATGGCTAGAGCCTTAGTATCTTTAGCCCTTTCTCGGGATTCCTTGGTTTATGCGGCTAATATGCATTGGGGCCCTTTCAACAGGGGGAGCTGAACACCCGTGGGTGCCTTTAGGACGAAGCGAGCTACATAGTTTAGGTTAATGGTTTAAACTCTTATGCTCATGACCCTTGTACCTATCCCAACATCTTATATGTATGTATATGAATATGGTGCATTAGGTTTTGACTGGTTTGGCATTGGCATTATTTTATCCTTATTCTCTGAGTTACATGTCAGTGCTTATCCTACTAATCATCCCTGGATTGGGTTGTTTAGCATGTCGGTTAAGTTGTTGTGAAGTAGTGAGTCTCCTTACTTCAAAAGGCCTTGTTATTTCATTATCCTTTCATTATTTTTATAGTACTTTTGGATTCTTTTTGCCATAGTCGAGGACATGTCTCGACTTATATGTTATTTTGGTTTTAGAGGCTTTCGTGGAATAGTGTGGGTTGGATTTTTGGTTTGGATTCTTAGAATTTTTATTTGATATATTTATTTTACTACTATCTTTATTGTCTTCTGCCTATTATTATTATTGTGCTATTGAGGTTAGGCTAAGAGGGTGGTCTCCGGTCCATGGTGGGCTTGAGATACCTATCAAGACTAGGCCTTAGTTTGAGTTATGACAAGCTAGGTATCAGGGCTTGAGGTTCAGGGTTGTTAGATGTTCACAAGACGTGTCGAGTAGAGTCTTTTTTATGGATGTGTAGCGCACCATAATTATAAGGGGAAGGATACAAGACATTTAGGAATATTTCTCTTTCTTGTGTTTTATTTCTAGCTATAGATTCTAGTGTAATTAACTTCTCAAACTCCTAGTTTACTCATATTTTAGATCATGCCTCCCTGGAGATCTGATATTTGTAGTAACTCTGCTAGACCCTCTATCCTACCTGAGGATAATATGGAAGGGACTCACCCTATTTATGGAGTGTAGACCCAGTCTAGGGTCCCTGTTCCTGACTATACTGTTCCACATGGGTTCCACCAGATCCTAATAGTCCTCCTCATGCTTCCTGGGTTGGTGATATTTATGCTCACCCGCCCTAGGGAGACATCTCTAATGCAGAGTTTATCAGTTTATCCATGTGCTTACTTAGTTTTTGGCATCATAGTCTTGTCAGTCTGATTGCGTTGGTCCTTTTGCTCATTTATCTGAGGTTAGTTTGGCCAATTTATGAGGTCGAATCCCCCAACCTTTATAGGCTTTAAGGTTGAGAAGGATCCTTAGAGGTTTATTTATGAGATGGAGAAGATTTTTAGGGTGATGCATGCTACTAATTTTGAGGGTGTAGAGTTTGATGCGTATCAATTAAAAGATATAGCTTATCACTGGTATGAGGAGTGGGAGACAATGAGGGGTGATAATGCTGAGTCGGCTGTGTGGGATAGCTTTTTAAGTCCTTTCTAGATCACTTCTTTCCTAAGAAGTTGAGGAAAGCTAAGGCGGAAGAGTTTGTGAACTTAAAGCAGTGTAATATGAGTATTAAGGAGTATGTTCTACAATTTCAGTAGTTGTCCCGTTATGCTCAAGATTTAGTGACTAACATGAGATCCAAGATAAGGAAGTTTGCGTTTGGTCTATCATGTGAGTTGGTATTTAAGTGTAAGGCTGGAATATTCAACAATGATATGGATATCTCCAAGTTAGTGGTTTATATGCAGTAGGTTGAGGATGAAAAGAAGATGTAAGTAGAGATGGGAGTGAGGTAGAACAAGAAGTTTAGGTATTCAGAGTAGGGTACAAATCAGCAGAATAGTGGGAGAGATAGTAGATAATGGATCAAGAAGAAGAATTGGGGAAATTCTTATTCGACAGCTAGTGCTCCTTATCGTAAGCTGTAACATCCCGAGTCTGTACCCCAAATGCTACATGGTACTAACGGCCCCAAAGGACCACCAGCTAACCCATGACTAGTACCTGCTGTGAGCATTGAATAATAATAACACTACAATACTGATATTACTGAAATAAATTTCGAAGTGAGGCTGTAAACGCCATAAGGTTCATAACTGAAAACCAATACTGAATACTGAAATATCTATCTGAAATACTCTAGTCTGAAAGCCTCTAACTGTCTTAGTTATGGAGTTGATGGGACAATCCCCCAACTAACCCCGACTATTGAAAGCTGTACTAAAATACTAAAATAATACTCTGTCCTCGAACTATGAGGACTAACCACTAAGTCTGCAGCTGATAGGCTGGGCTGCTAAGTACGATCAAGAGCCCTTGCATCTGAACCTATGATATAAGACATCATAGCACAAAAGAAAAGTATCCGTCAGTACTTTGAGGGGTTATTTGATGTGAGGTATAAGTAATCCAAGGGATAAGTTATCCCAAGATAAAATAAAAGATCACTTAAATCCCTTGTTTGGTTGGAGGGATTAATTCATGGTGGGATAACTTATCCCACAATTTTTCCCATAGTGATGGGATAACTTATCCCATATACATGGTGGGATAAGTTATCCCAAGATAAGTAATATTAGTTATCCTAGGATAACAATTTCCCAACCAAACGACACCTGAATGTACTAGTATGCTAAGTGAGGTAGGCTGATATGCATGGGTTCATATGCATGAACAATAACTAACTGAGTAACATGAACATAACTGAATGAGAGAACATGTATGAATATATAAACTGTAACTGATATCATGTCAACACTGGCTACTGAGATTTGACTACTGATTAACTAATATATGAGTTTACTGATAGTGTAATACTGATAACTGAGTGACAGTTGCTGACAATCCTGATTGATAACTGGGTGACTATTTCTGACAGTCTTGATTTTGTAAAACTGAACTAAGTTTTATATTAAACTGGGTAACTGTATCTGACAATCCTAATTTTGTAGAACCGAACTGAGTTCTACACTGAGACTGAAACTAAAAATGTAGGAGGTAATCATCTAACCGACATGCCCCTCTCTAAATGGATTAGGGTCTAACCTATAACCCCAATTTGAAGGGTATTAGTACCGTGCCGCGGGTAAAGACAAGCAGTGAGTTAACCTTCTCTGACAAAAAGCTCTTTTGTCAACCCTCACTGGCAGAAAAACTTGTATGAGATGTATCAACCCTAGTCTGGAAGGAAAATATCTCAACCTACGTTGGCTACGTAGTTCTATAACGCGGGATTGCTATTAAGGATCAAACCCTATACTGGCAGGAATACCCCCATCCCTGGGTTCGCTCGGTGCTGAATCCTACTCCTAGCTGAATAGGCACTAAACTGATTTCTAGTCCATACTAGGCTTGACTAAACTGTTACTGATCGTACTATCTAACTAAACTGAATTGAATTTACTGGGTTTCACTAACTGATGGAATAATACTGAATCTGGTTAATTGACTGAATTCTGGACTGAATACTGAATTGAGACTATGACTGATTACTGAGTACTACTGTTTGTAACACTGCTGAGACTATTTTGTATCTACTGTATCTCTAGGTAAACAGCTAAATTTTTGGGTATTGAATACCCTCAGGTCTCGATAGCATGAAAAGTAAAGCATAGAGTAAACTTGAAGAGCATAACCCTGTGCACTTGTTCATAACTCATCCATAGGGATATTTTATCAAACACTTGTAAGGCATAAGTTACACATATACTAGCATGACATGATTTTTTCCCATTTAGTTCACATGAGCATTTTAACAAACACTTGGGGAGCACCAATATGTACATGATACTAAACAACATATAGGCATCATAATATCAATTCCCAAATTCACAAATTTAATGTATTTAACATGAATTCACATGATACTATACACATAATAATCAATTCCACATGAAACTTGTAGTAGACTATGGACAGATACTCAATTAACATTATAATCATGAATACACTTAAATCCAATCATGGAATCAATCTACTTGAAGTTTAAAAGAGTTTCTTGGACTCCAAGGGTGAAAGGAACCCTTGGATGAACACTTCACATACCTTGGTACTTGAATTGACAAAGATTGATGGTGAGTTCTTGAATCTTGAACCTTGAACCTTGAATTAGAAGCCCTAGGGTTTTGTTTCTTGAGTAATTTTGAAACTAGTTAATGGATTTTGCCTCTAAAGTGGCTAAATTTCATGTTTTGATGGCTGATAGATGTGGGAAAATGACCCAAATACCCCTGAGGATTGACATGTCGCGTCAATGGGATCAACGCGATGGATGATGTGCCGCGTTGAGTCCACATTAGTTCACTGAAAATTACACTGGGAGCTTTGGGAAATATTCATCGATGCGATAGGTGATGCAACGCATTGAGATGGCATCGATACACTGGTTTGTACTCCCAAACGTGCATCAAACGATGTTCAAAAAATATAAAACTTGTCCGAGAATACCTAATGATATTCTTGATCATGAAAAAACTTAAAGATCGACATTTTATGGTCGTAAGGGTCGCGAAATAAGATCGCCAACTATGAAGGCTAAAATAACTCTAAGTATGAATACTTAGCTAAAATTTTCTAAGTTTGGGACCCCTTAACAAGCTTTAAAGGACTGGTGAATTAAGCTTACGATTTTGTGGGGTCTTACAATATGTCCCTCTTGGGAACATTCATCCTCAAATGAGACTGACTAAGATGGGAGAACTGATAGACTAAAAGTACATACTGGACATGCACAACTGAAGCATAATTTCATGGCTGAGACTACTGATATACTGAATTATCATACTGAACATACATAACTGATACATGATTTCGTAACTGATATTACTGATAAGCTGAGTTTGTATACTGAACATGCATATTTGATATATAATTACATGACTAAATTGATTCATGAATGCATGACTGAGTATGTAACATTACTTGGTACCATGTTAGTAACTACATCGGAATATGAAACTGAGTAAATTTAAGGAAAACTATTACCTTGAGCTGAGTCTAAGTTTGCAGAGAAGAGGTGAGAATGCTTGGTCTGCATATCTGCTTCTACTTCCTAAGTAGCTCTCTCAACGGACTAATTTTGTCAAAGAACTTTGACTAGAGACTTCTTTGTTCCTCTGATAATCAAGGATTTCGACTGGAATTTCCTTATAAGAGAGGCTGTTCTGAACATCTATACCCTCTACAGAGACTACGACTGCTGGGTACTCTAAAGTTAAGTCTGAAGCTAACTCAAGCTCGTAAGCTCCTTTCCAAAATGGCTAAGAATTTGGTAAGGACCGACATATCAGGGACTGAGCTTCCCCTTCTTTCTAAAACTCTTTAATCCTTTTATAGGAGAGATTTTCAAATACACCTAGTCATCAATCTCAAACTCGAGATCCTTTCTATGAACATTAGCATATGATTTTTATTTGCGTTGAGTCGTCTTAAGCCTTTCCCTGATCAACTGAACTTTTTCTAAGTTATCAAATACCAAGTCAGGCCCTACCACTGCAGCCTCACCCACTTCAAACCAACCAATGGGAGCTCTACATCTCCTCCCATAGAGCACCTCAAACAAAGCCATATAAATGTTGCAATGATAGCTGTTATTATACGCAAACTCAATCAATGGCGAATGGTCATCCCAACTGCCTTTAAAGTCAATGGCACATGCTCTTAGTATATCTTCTAGAGTATGGATGATCCTTTTTGCTTGACCATCTGTAATTTGAGGGTGGAAGGTTGTACTGAGGTGAACTTGGGTACCAAAACCCTTTTGGAAGGCTTTCAAAAAATAAGAGGTAAGCTGGGTACCTCTATCGGAGATGATGGATAACGAAACTCCGTGCAATCTGACCAACTCTCTAACATAGAGTTTGACATAATCTTTGGCTGAATAAAAGGTATGGACTAGTAAGAAATGAGCTGACTTGGTCATCCTGTCTACGATAACCCATATATAATCATGTTGACGACGATGAGGCAAACCCATCACAAAGTCCATGTTCACTTCTTCCTATTTCCATGTGGTTAGACTGAACTCCTGCATGGATCCACTAGGCTTCTGATGTTCAATCTTAACCTGCTGACATGTTAAGCATTTAGCTACAAACCCTACAATAACTCTCTTCATCCCACTCTACCAATAGACTTTCCATAAGTCGCGGTACATCTTAGTGGCCCCAAGATGAATAGAGTAGCGCGCACCATGCGCTTTTCCAAGAATCCACTGCCTCAAGTCATCTACAACTAGCATACATTGTCAACCCTGGAAATGCAATACACTATCTACCCTTTAAGAAAAAACCTCTAGTTTTTGATCTCTGACTGACTCTTTCAACTTAACTAGACTAGGATCTCTATCTTGCTTTTCCTTCACCTCGGAAACGAGAGATGATTCTGAACTACTCTGCACCCACACAATACCTTTTGCTGAATCAAATAAGCGGACAACTAGTCGGGTAAGATGATGAACTTCCTACACTAACTTCTTCTTACCCTCATCCATATGACCAACACTACCCATAGATATCCTACTGAGAGTATCAGCCACTACTTTGGCATTGCCCAGATGATACAGAACACTCATGTCGTAGTCTTTCAATAACTCCAACCACCTTCTCTAACGGAGGTTAAGGTCTTTCTAATAAAAGACATACTGCAGGCTCTTATGTTCTATGAACACATCAACATGTACCCCATACAAATAGTGCCTCTAAATCTTCAAGGCAAATACTACAGCTGTTAACTCAAGATCATGAGTGGGATAGTTCTTTTCATAGGGCTTAAGTTGTCTAGAGGTATAGCCTATGACCTTACCTCTCTGCATCAAAACACACCCCAAACCAACTATAGAGAAATCAAAATATACCACAAACCCATTTGAACCATCTAGTAGAGTCAAAATTGGAGTTGTAGTGAGTCGAGTCTTCAACTCCTGAAAACTCTTCTCATAGGAATCTGACCACTAGAATTTGACTTTCTTCTGAGTCAATCTGGACATAGGGGATGTAACAGATAAAAATCATTTAACAAATCATCGGTAATAGCTGGCCAATCCTAAGAAACTCTTGCTATCTAATAGAGAAATAGGTCTGGGCCAGTTTCTTACTACTTCGATCTTTTGGGGATCAAATCTAATGCCATTACCGAAAATGATATGGCCAAGAAAAGCTACTGACCTTAGCCAAAATTTGCACTTACTGAATTTAGCAAACAATTGAGGGTTTCTAAGAGTCTATAATACTATTCTGAGATGGTCTACATGATCATATTTACTACAGGAGTAGACAAAAATGTCATCAATGAAGACTATGATGAACATGTCCAAGTACTGCTTGAACACAAGGTTCATCAAGTCCATGAAAGCTTCTGGGGAATTGGTAAGACCAAGGACATGGCTAGGAATTCAAAGTGACCATACCAAGTTTTGAAAGCTATTTTTGGAATATCATATTTTCTGACTCTGAGATGATGATAGCTTGATCTAAGGTCTATCTTAGAAAAGTAACTGGCACCCTGAAGTTGGTTAAACAATTCATCGATTCTGGGAAGTGGATATTTATTTTTGACCATGACCTTATTTAGCTGTCGGTAGTCAATACACATTCTAAGAGAACTGTCTTTCTTGTGCATGAATAGGAATGGTGTATGCCAAGGGGATACGCTGGGTTTGATGAATCCATTATCTAGGAGATCCTTTAACTGTTCTTTTAATTCTTTGAGTTCTACTGGAGCCATTTTGTATGGCAAAATAGATATGAGCTGAGTATCTGAAAGAAGGTCTATTCTGAAGTCAATTTCCCTCTTGGAAAGAACTCTGGGAAGATTTTTGGGCAACACATCTGGGAATTCACATGCTATTGGAATTGAATCAAGACTGTAAGTATCAAAACTAGAATCCATAAATCAAATGAGATGATAGACACATCCCTTAGATATCATTTTTCTCGCCCTTAGGTAAGAAATAAGCTGACCCTAAAGTGCTGAGGTACTATCTCTTTATTCTAGGATAGGTTCTTTTGAAAACTAAAATTGGACAATTCTATTTCTGTAGTCAACTGAGGCATAGCATGAATGAATCCAATCCATGTCGAGAATGACATCAAAATCTGTCATCTCTAATTCTACTAAGTCTGCTGAAGTGACTTTCTGAGATACCATAAATGGATAGTTCCTATATACCCATCGGGCTATGATAGATTTATTAACTGGGGTAGAGACTAAGAAAGCCTCTTTTAGAATTTCAGGACTGACTCCAAAGTCAATAGCTATATAAGGAGTTACAAAGGACAAAGAAGCTCCTGGATCTAGCAAAGAATAAACATGCAAATGATAAAATTGTAACATACCAGTGACCACATCAGGAGAACTTTCTTGATTCTGTCAATACTAAAGTACATAGATTCTGTTTGGGCGTTGCCCACTGGTGGCACTGAAAGCGTCACCCTGCTAATTTGGGTGACCGGACTGAGCTGGGGGATGATTACACTGACTCTATGAACCCACTTGAGGACACTTTCTGACCCTATAGCCTGGATTGCCATATTCGAAACATACATTGCTGCTAGCTCTGTAGACATCATAATGGTTTCTGCTACACTTCTGGCAAAGAGAATTTGTTCGGGAACTGCTAACACTACCCTAGGGCTTAGGGCCTGATGCCCTATCTTTATTATCATTTCTAAATTTTAGAACTAAAGCACTAGCTGAGGACGAAGATGGAACTAGAGATTTTAGATGGAACTGAGAACGATTCCCACCCTTTGACTTAGGCTGAGTGAAGTTGAGGCTACCTGTTCTAGCTTTTTTGTTCTCCCTCTCCTTCTCTTTAATATTAGCCTCCTTTATCTACTGAGTGTGGACCATAATCCTGGATATGTCCATCTCTCTAATCAACATTGCGGTCCTACACTCCTAGACTACACTGTTTGACACACTAGACACAAACTTACTCATCTTAGATCTGTTATCTGCTACCACATGAGGGGCATATCTAGCTAATTGAGTAAACTTGAGAGAATACTCTTGTACTATCATGTTGCCCTACTTCTGATTAATAAACTCTAAAACCTTTACTTCTCTCAACTCTAGCAGGAAGAACCTATCCAGAAATGCAATAGCAAACTCCTCCCATTTTATGGGCCCTACATCTGCGGCCTTCTTTGCCTGACACTGTTTGAACCACAAGTGAGCCATAACCTGTAACTGATATACGGCCAACTCAGTGCTCTCACTAGCAGTAACCCCCATAATATCTATAACCTTTTGTACCTAATCAATAAATTCCCCTGGGTCCTCATCTGACTTCAATCGGGTAAAAGAGGGAGGATTTATTTAGGTGAAGTCCTGAATCCTGGCTGTAGTAGTATTGGCCACTGGGTTGGCTGAAACGGAAGCTGGGCATTTATTTTGGGCTATCACAGAATGAGCTAGGGTAGTGAAAGCTTCTCTGAATTCCACGTGGGAGACATGCTCATCCAAAGGATCTGGTTGAATGGGCTGAGGTCCTGGATAGTCTCCCGTTCCTCTTCTCTTAGTCCTTTTTGGAGGTATATTATGTAAACAGAAGGGGAAAGTGTTAGACTGAGAGTTTATCTAGAGATTATGCTCACTCGGACGACATGATACTGAAAGAAGGGACCACCAGCTAACCTATAACTGGTACCTACTATAAGCACTAAATAATAATACCACTGCAATACTAATATTACTGAAATAAATACAAAAGTGAGGCTGTAAACACCATAAGGTTCATAAATGAAAACCAATATTGAATACTAAAAACTAAATACGAAAATATCTATCTAAAATACTCTAGTTTGAAAGCCTCTAACTGTCTTAGTTATGGAGTTGATGGAACAATCCCCCAATTAACCCCAACTACTGAAAGTTGTCCTGAAATACTAAAATAATACTCTGTCCTTGAACTATGAGGATTCACTACTAAGTCTGCTACTGATAGGTTGGGCTGCTAAGTACGGTCAGGAGCCCGTGTGTCTGAACCTATTATATAAGACATCATAGCATAAAAAAAAGTATGTATCAATACTTTGAATATACTGGTATGCAAAAGTGAGGTAGGCTACTATGCATGGGTTCATATTCATGAACAATAACTGACTGAGTAACATGAACATAACTGAATAAGAGAACATGCATAAATACATAACCTATAACTGAGATCATATCAACACGGGTTATTGAGTTTTGAATATTGATTAATTGATATTTGAGTTTTCTGATACTGTAATGCTAATAACTGAGTGACTATTGTTGATAGTACTGATTCATAACTGCGCGACTATTTATGATAGTCCTAAGTTTGTAAAACTGAACTGAGTTCTATATTGAGATGGATGACTGTATTTGACATTCTTGATTCTGTAGATCCGAACTGAGTTCTATATTGAGATTGAAACTGAAACTATAGAAGGTAATCATCTAATTGACATGCCCCTCTCTGAATAGATTGGGGTCTAACCTATAGCCCTATTTGGAAGGGTGTCAATACTGTGCCACGGGTAAAGACAAGTAGTGAGTTAACCCTCTCTGACAGGAAGCTCTTTCATCAACCTTCACTAGAATGAAAACTTGTATAAGATGTATCAACCCTAGTCTGGTAGGAAGATATCTCAACCTACACTGGTTATGTAGTTCTATAACATAAGGATTTCTACTAAGGATCAAACCCTATACTGGCAGGAATGCCCCCATCCCTGGGTTCGCTCGGTGCTGAATCCTACTCCCAACTGAATCAACACTGAACTGATTTCTAGTCCATACTAGGATTGACTAAACTATTACTAATCGTACTATCTAACTGAACTGAACTAAATTCACTAGGTTTCGCTAACTGACGGAATACTACTGAATCTGGTTAACTAACTGAGTTTACTGAATTATGGACCGAATACTAAACTGAGGTTGTGACTTATTACTAAGTACTACTATTCATAACATTACTGAGACTGTTCTATAACTATTCTAGCTCTAGGTAAACAACTAAATTTTTGGGTATTGAATACCCTCAGGACTCGATAGCATGAAAAGTAAAGCATACAGTAAACTTGAAAAGCATAGCACTGTGCACTTGTTCATAACTCATCCATAAGGATATTTTATCAAATACTTGGAAGGCATAAGTTACACTTATACTAGCCTGACATAATTTTTCCCCATTTAGATTATATGAGCATTTTAACAAACACTTGGGGAGCACCAATATGCACATGATACTAAACAACATGTAGGCATCATAACATCAATTCCCAAATTCACAAATTCAATGGATTTAACATGAATTCACATGATCCTACACACATTATAATCAATTCCACATGAAACTTATAATAGACCATGGATTAGAAACCTAATTAACATTATAGTCATGAATACACTTAAATCCAGTCATGGAATCAATCAACTTAAAGTTTAAAAGAGTTTCTTGGACTCCAAGGGTGAAAGGAACCCTTGGATGAACACTTCACATACCTTGGTACTTGAATTGACTAAGGTTGATGGTGAGTTCTTGAATTTTGAACCTTGAATTAGAAGCCCCACGATTTTATTTCTTGAGTAATTTTGAGAATAGTGAGTGGATTTTGCCTCTAAAGTGTCTAAATCTCATGTTTTGGGGGCTGATAGACGTGGGAAAATAACCCAAGTACCCCTGAGGATGTGGCTTTTTAATGACTAAAAACTGACCTAGTAACGTGCAGACCGACGCATCGTATCAATGGATCAATGCGATGGATGACGCGCCACATCGAATTTGCAGTAGTTCACTGGAAATTACACTCAGAACTGAGGGAGATATTCATTGATGAGATAGCTGATGCAACACGTCGAGATCACATCGATACACTGGGTTGGACTCCCAAACGTGCTTTAAATGATGTTCAAAAAATCTAAAACTCATCCGAGAACACCTACTTATAGTCCTATCATGAAGTAACTTAAAGATAGACATTTAATGGTCTTAAGGGTTATGAAATAAGATTTCCAACTATGAAGGCTAAAATAACTCTAAGTATGAATACTTAGCTAAAATTTTCTAAGTCTAGGACCCCTTAACAAGCTTTAAAGGACTGAATTAAGATTAGAATTTTGTAGGGTCTTACATAAGCCTTCAAGCGATTGTCGTTTTTAGACTAGCAGTTGTCCAAAAGCACAGGGTACCCAGTCTTAAGTTAGTAGAGCTCAGTCAACCCCACCTTATCCTTTTTATCGAATTTGTGGACAGTTTCACCATGGTTATTGTGAGGAAAGGAGGAACTTGTGTTTCAATTATGGTTAGTATATTCATCTATAGAGAAATTATCCTATAGCTAAAGTTTTGACTAGAGCTAATAAGGTTCTGGTAGCTTCTTCTTCATCTTCTGTGCCAAAAAGCACCACTTTAATTTTGTCAGCGATATGTTACATCTCTTCTCTTATGATGTTTATTATTTACTTAATCCAAGTTCCACCCTATCTTATGTGACCCCTTATATGGCTGTACACTTTAGTTTTGGTCCTGAAGATATTTCTATCCTTTTTTATATTTCTACTCTAGTGGGTGATTCTATTGTTGCTAAAAAAATCTATAGGGGTTGTGTGGTGTCTGTCTTTCATAAGGAGACATTGGTGGATTTGATAAAGCTTGAGATAGTAGATTTTGATGTAATCTTAGGGATGGATTGTCTTTATTCGTGCTATGCTTCTCTGGATTTTAAAACCCGAAAGGTCAATTTTCACTTTCCTAATGAAACAGTATTAAAATGGGAAGGTAGTTCCTAGTACCCAAAGAAAGGTTTATTTTATATCTTAGAGCTCAGAAATTAATTTTTAAAGGGTGTCTATATTATCTAGTTCAGGTTAAGGAATCTAATTCTGAGGGTCTTTCTTTTCATTCTGTCTCTGTGGCTAATTAATTTCCTGAAGTCTATCCCGATGATCTTCTTAGAATTTCTCCTAATAGGGAAATAGATTTTGGGATTAATCTTCTATCAAATATTCATCCTCTTTCTATTTCTCCTTATAAAGGATGGCTTCGGTTGAATTAAAGAAGCTAAAGGAGAAATAAAAGGATTTTTTTGACAAGGGTTTTATTCTTTCTAGTGTTTCTTCATGTGGTGCTCCTGTGTTTTTTGAGCAAAAGAAAGGTAGGTATCTTCGAATGTGCATAGACTATCGTCAGTTGAATAAGGTGACCATGAAAAATAAGTACCCTCTTCCTAGGATTAGTGATCTTTTCAACCAGCTTCAGGATGCTAGATATTTCTCTAAGATTGATCTTTATTCAGGCTATCATCAATTGAAAATTAGGGGGGTTGATATTCTCAAGATTGCTTTTCAAACTCGGTATGACCACTATAGTTTCTGGTTATGTCATTTTGGTTGACTAATGATCCGGTGGCTTTCATGGATTTTATGAATCGGGTGTTTAGGTAGTTTTTCGACTTGTTTGTTATAGTATTCATTGATTATATCTTGGTATACTCTAAGAGTAAGGAGGATCATACCAATCACCTCCAAATTGTATTACGGACTCTTAAGGATTGAAGTTGTATGCTAAATTTTCTAAATGTGATTTTTTGTTGAATGCGGTGACCTATCTTAGGCTTGTTGTTTCAAGTAAGGGGATCAAGGTGGATCCATAGAAATTTGAGGCAGTTAGAAATGGCCTAGACGCACGACTCCAACTGTTATTAGGAGCTTTTTGGGTTTAGCTGGGTATCACAAGAGTTTTGTGGTGAGTTTCTCATCTATTGCTGCTCCGTTGACAAAGTTGACTTAAAAAAAGTTATGTTTTTTTGTTTGATACTTGTGAGGGTAGTTCAGATAAGTTAAAAGATAAGTTAACTTCTGTGCCAGTTTTGACCCTACCAGAGGGTACTGATGGGTTTGTTGTGTTTTGTGATGCATCTCGTGTGGTACTGGGTTGTGTTTTGATACAACATGGTAAGGTTTTATCCTATGCTTCTAGGCAGCTTAAGGTTCATGAGAGAAATTATCCGACTTATGAATTGGAGTTGGCGGTTGTGGTTTGTCCTTTGAAGATCTGGCTCCACTATCTGTATGGGGTGTATGTGGATATTTATTTAGATCATAAGAGCTTGCAGTACGTGTTTATGTAGAAGGAACCAAATCTCATGCAAAAGAGGTAGGTTGAATTGCTTAAGGATTATGACATGAGCTTGCACTATCATCCAGGTAAGGCGAATGAGGTTTCTAATGCTCTTAGCAGAATGTCTATGAGGATCTTATCTCATGTTAGTAAGGAGAAGAGAGGATTGGTGAAGGATATTCATTGGTTGGTAAACTTGGGAATTCATCTCTTAGATTCTGAGGAAGGAGGAGTGATTTGTTCAGGAAGTGGTTAAATAATCTCTTGGTGCTGAGGTGAAGGATAAACAGGATTCAGATCCTATACTTATGTATATTAAGAAAGATATGGGGTAGCAGTTAGGGGAGATGATATCTTGAATTATCAAGTAAGGTTGTGTGTTCTTGATGTCGATAGGTTGTGGGAAAGGAATTTGACTGAGGCTCATGAGTCTAGATATACCGTTCATCTAGATTTGACCAAAATGTATCATGACTTGAAAGAAATCTACTAGTGGAATAATATGAAGAAAGATAAGGCAAATTTTGTTGCTAAGTGTATGGTTTATCATCAAGTCAAGTTTGAACACTTGAAGCCTGGTGGCATGTCTTAAGAGATAAAGTTACCTATATGGAAATAAGAGATAATTAATATGGACTTTATTATGGGTCTTCCGCAGTCTCGCAATTAATATGATTTTATTTAGGTCATTGTGGATAGAGTGACTAAGTTTGCTCACTTCATGCCTGCCACGACTAACTAATCGGGAGACGATTATGCCAAGTTGTTCATTTATGATATGGTTAAGTTGCACGGGGATCCAGTGTCCATCATTTTAAACTGAGGTACATATTTTTCTTCTAACTTCTGGCATTTATTTTAGAAAGATTTGGGCACTCAGGTTATCCTTAGCACCACTTTCCACCCTTAAATGAATAGACAAGTAGAGCCAATTATTCAGACTTTGGAGGATATTCTAAGGGCCTGTATAATTGACTTTAAAGGTAGTTGGGTTTACCATTTACCTCTTATTTAGTTTTCTTACAATAATAGTTATCATTCTAACATTCAGATGGCCCTTTTAGAGGATTTCTATGGTAGGAGGTATAGGTCTTCTATTGGGTAATTTGAGGTACGTGAGACTAGGTTATTTTGGTCTTGACTTGGTTCACATGGAGAAGGATAAAGTAATTAGACAAAGACTTAATACTGCTTAAAGTTGCCAAAAGTCTTATCCAGACATGAGGTAAAGAGAGCTAGAGTTTGAAGTTAGTGATTGGGTATTTATGAAGGTATCTCCTATGAAAGGATTCATGATATTTCACAAGAAGTAAAAGCCCAATCCTCGTTATGTTGGTCCATATCAAATTGTGGAGAACTAGAAATATTGGTTATGGGTTAGAATTGATTGCAAGTTTGGATTCTATTCATCCTATCTTGTATGTGTCTATGCTGAAAATATGTGTTGTTGAGCCTTCTTTGATAGAACCTATTTAGAACGTTGGTGTTTTGGATTTGTTAACTTATAAGGAGGTACCGGGTGTGATATAGGATAGGAAAGTTTGTAGATTGAGGACAAAGGATGTATCTTCAGTGAAAGTCCTTTGGAGAATCAAAAGGTGAAAGAAGCTACATAGTAAGCTGAGGAAAATATGAAGGACAAGCACCCATTCTTGTTCCCTACGTTGGATAAATGTGCTTAAGGTATGGGTTTCATTTTTCCTCTAATCATATTTCAAATTTGTCATTTGATTTCGATGTACTCTTGCTATTATTGTACTAAAAGTGTCCTAACTAATCATTCGGGGATGAATGATCCTAATGGGGGATAATGTAAGACCCCTCAAAATTTCAAGCATTTTATTTTTACCCTTCCGTATATGTAATGTCAATTTTTTACTTGAATTGTGTTTAGGGATGTTAAAAGGGTAATTAGGGAAAACTTCAAAATTTTTAGAAAGGTTCGGGATCATTTTGGAACCCCAAGGCAATGGGGATCTGTGATATTTGCATGGCACATAGGTTAGCCTCTGTGATATTGGCATGGCACGGAGGCTATCCTCTACGATAGCGGCATGCCATACTGACATTTTAATTTCATTCAATTTTTGTTTTATTTACTTGGGTTGAGAGACTTTTGGTATTTTTACCCCTTGTACGACCTTTAAATATAAAATAACCCCATTTCCTTCAATTTTAAAAGTTCACATCATTCTCTTTCTCTCAAACTCAAAATCCAATAACATTCAAGGGTTTTGCAGTGAATTCATCATCTGGGCTCCAAACTTTGAATTATTTTCAATCCCTTGTGTATTTCAGGCATGTATCTCATTCCTTAACTTTAATTTTACATTGTGGCATTATTTACTCATTATCCGTGTGGTTTAAATTGATGGGTTTGAAATTGGGTTGAGGGGTTTTTAGCGGTATCACTTGAATTACCTTTCCTTGTTTTAAATTGATGATTTATACTTTATATTAATGGTTTTTTGACTGATTGGGTGCATTGTTATAGGAATTGTAATAGGGACCATGAGTTTCCCCAAATTGATGACTTTTTGGCTTGGTAATGGCATTAACCCCAACCCATCTTACAAATTGGGTTTTGTAAACATGGATAGTTGCATAATTCAACTTAGTTATGAACCCTTTTCATTACATTAAAAGAATATTTGGTTAAAACGGATTTGAAAAGCCTTTGGTGTCCATGTTTTAGACTTTAAATTGGAACTTGGGAGTCTAATAGTTATACGGATTAGTTTGGCATAATTATATAAGCTTGCAAGCATAATTGGTATGACGATACCAAGTAATAAATACCTTAATTATGACTCCTAGGTTAATGGTTAGGTTTATGTGCAAACTATTTTAAATTGGGATTAAAGGGAATTATTTAGCTCATCATGAAGTTGTTGTCCCAGGGGGACTAACAATAGAAATCATGTTTGCCGGCGTGGGGGTCTATATGACCGTGTTCTTAGTTTACACACTATATTTTGGAATGGCTAAAGCCTTGGTGTTTTTATCCCTTTTTCAAATTCCTTGGTTCGTGGAGCTAGCATGCACTGGGGCCTTTTTAGCAGGAAGAGCTAAACCTATATAGACCGTAGGTACCTTTAGGATAGAGCGAGCTTCATAGTTCAGGTTAATGGCTTAAACTCTCATGTTCATGACCCTTGTCCCTATCCCGACATCTTATATGTATGTATATGAATGTGGTGCAAATGGTTTTTACTGGTTTTCGTATTGAAATTATTTTATCCTTATTACCCGAGTTATATACTAGTGCTTATCCTACTGAATATCCCTGGTCGCTAATCGTTTCATGATGTAGTATCCTAAGGGTTTTCTGTTGCTCCTGTGCAGCATTAGGTGGTTGAGAATGCCGTTGAGTTGCTATGAAGTGGTGATACTCCATCCTTAGAAAGGCCTTGTCATTTCATTATCCTTTCTTTATTGTCATAGTACTTTTGGATTCTTTTGGTCATAGTCGGGGACATGTCCCAACTTAGATGTTATTTTAGTTTTAGAGGCTTTCATGGACAAGTCTAGGTTGGATTGTTGGTTTGGATCTTATAACTTTCATTTGATATAATCTTCATTGGCTTCCGCTTATTTAATATTATTGTGCTCTTGAGGTTATGCTAAGGGGGTGGTCTCCAGTCCATGGTGGGCTTGAGATATTTGTCATGATTAGGCCTTGGTTCGAGTCGTGACATCGCCCAAAAGTACACTTCCAAGAAAGTATAAAGCAATCAATGTCAAAATATTTTAATCCAACTAGATTAGAGTCGATCCCACAGGGAATAGGCCGGATACATCTTTCGAACTTGTTGAAATCACCAGGCAGTGTAGAACATTAAATGGGGGAATTTTTTGTAATCGGTTGAAAGTAAAAATATGTAGAATGCTTTTGGTTATAAATAATCTAAGATGAACACTAGTCTTAGTGACCCAGGACCATAAAAGTGGTACCTAAGGCCTAATATTGGAGGGTCTGAAAAACTAAAAATTGGTGTTTGAGTCTTAACTTGTTTATTCTGCTTTTATCACTCACATTATATTGTTTTACATGTTAATGTTGTGCATTCATGCTTGTGTATTTTTTTCAGATTTTCAAAAAAACCAAGAATGGAACACTGGTTTATTGACGAATTAGAATTTGGAGGAGATTATGATCCAATTAGCTTTCTCTCCTCTGAGTGTCAGGGCGCATACTACGCAGACTTGGCTAGAAAGAAGTTGTTCTTCGAGAGACGGATTTCACTTGAGCATATCCCTAAGACTCTCCCTGACTTTTATTAGAGATTGGATAATACAAATTTGATTTGTTTTGCTCTCAATCCTTGGTAATAAAATGAGAAATGGGTGAGGGAATTTTATGAAAACCTCAAGTTCGTCTATCTAACTAATTCGGTGACAAGAATTAGAGGCAAGAATATTAACTTTAGGTTGAGGTGGTCAATGCAATCTATGGGCTTGAAAACCAAAATTCCTCTGAATTCACGGTATAAGATTGTGCCTCGAGTAGTTGGTTGGTTTTGAAGCTTTGTCCTATAAAGGGTATGTCTTAGAGTGTGAAAAAATTAGGAATTACTGTTAAGTATTTCACAAATAAGGAAATAAATTGTATATCCATAATTTATAGTCGAGTTTTTCCATGCAGTAACATATTCTCTATACTTTTAATGAAGGAATGGATGGTCGCTTTCATTTTAGAAAACATTCTGGTGAATTTTGGTCACTTCTTCATCCGAGAGCTAATGGAGTATAAGGTACAGGACAACCCCACTCTCATATTTTATTCATTGATCACTGAATTACGTAGATAGGCTAGAGAAGATGAGTTCCTGAGAGATAATTGGACTTATCTAACAACATCGATCTTTCCATTGAAGAAGCATGATGAAGGAACTGTGATAAAGAGCAAGAAAAGTAAGATTGATTCAAGAGAGTTGCCTCATAGGGAGATTGATTCTTGTAGACCATCTTCTATGGGTCCATTTTAGGTATTAATAGATGAGTTGAGGATTGTTAGAGACCTTGTGTCTATACTTCCTACTAGGTCGGTTATGTCATCTAAGGGACCTACCAGATATGTCTCAAAGAAATATTTTGACAAGTTCTTGAAGGACCAGAAGAAGCAGATGGCCCATCTCGCGAGATTGAAGAAGGCTTACTATAAGCTAGTTAAATCATATGGAGAGTTAAGTAAGTCTTATAAAAATATAAATAAGAGAGATATTAAATATATAAATGCATCACCCAAATGTCAAAGGGTGTGAAAGGGTTGTGGAAGGTTCTAAAGCCTAAGGATCTACTTCCCTTTTCGAGGCCAAAGGTGGATAATAATGTTCTCAAATAATTTTCAAACAATGATACTAATGGTGAGGGTATGGATGATGAAGATATTGAGAGTGGCGGGAGTCCATGACATGGTTTTATGGAGCCCCTTTTACCTCTTTATGCTTTAATATTATGTAGTGAGGACACTATAATTTCTTTTAGTTGGGGATGACTTGTCTTGGTAGTTATTATATGTTTTGTTATTTTGAAATATTTATTCCTTTGTCAGTCCTTGGATTATATTTTTGATATTATCGTCTTTCTTTATTTTATGAATATTTTGTGCCCGTGTCAGCTTTATACCCTTGTTGGGCTTAATCATTATGGATATTATTGTGCTACCTTTTTGGGCTTGTGCTTCACTTGATTTTGTTGGATTAGCCATTTCTCTAGTTTTCACTTTTAGATTAGTTTCTTTTTAATGTTAGTTTTTGTAGTCGGGTGTTAGTGTCATTTGGGTAGGGGAAGTTCGAGTACTCGTAGCCATTGTGAATTGGGGTTGCTATCAATTGATATGGTAAAGACTAAGTAACTAAATGCTATGGTGAATTGTGAGTAGTTGTGGCACTATTTCCCTTGTTGGAGTCAATTATTTGGTACTAATAGATTTAGTCTTGCATTGTAAAATGTTGAAATAAGCATACCCCTCTAAAAATTTTGTAAAATAAGTGCATGGAAGTGAAATGATATTTGTGAAAATACTTTGGCTCTTTTGACGACTCATATACTAGGAAGTGATAATGTGAAAATGACTATTTTGTTCTTATCTAGAAAATGAAATCGATCCTTCTAGAATAGTTTGCATGTCATGTGTAGTAAGGTTATATTCAATAATTCTTGTGCTTATGTGCATCATCTAGAACTTGTCCATTTGGTCTTTCAATGCTGGTCGAGATTGTATATGGTTGGTAAAATTATTTTAGGCCTTCTTTTATGATTTTTCAAAACCACTTTAGCGTTAAAAGCCTACCCGTGCATGGATGGTACCACTACTTAACCCATTTGAGCATAATAACCTTTCTTTGGCATCCACGTTATAAGCCTTGAACCTTTTTGAATTTTTCCCCTCTTTTGAACCCTAACCTCTATGAACTTGAAATTGCCAACTTGAGGCTAAAAGCCTAAGTTGGGGGGTGATGGAACATAGAAGAGGTGATCATTGTTTGTGGTTTTGTAAGTGGGTTCCTTATGAATAAAACAATGATTGAACTAGAAGATAAAAATCAAGAGAAAAAGAGAAAGTTTTTAGTAAGGTGGTGAACTAGAAGTGAAAAAGATAGACACTTGTGTGGTAAGAAAATAAAGAAGCAAATGATCAAAGTTTGAGTTGTAAAGTTATATGTAGAGTTCAAGGAATGTGTATCCACTCTTATCCTAAATTCTTATCCTATCCTTCCCCAAACCTACACTACAAGATACAAAAAGTCCTTTGGGATCTCTAGCAGATGCTTTTGAGTTAGCAGTGACTGAAAATAAAGGCAAGAATATGGTATGATACTTGCTTGCATTGGAAATTAGTTGTTGAGTATTGAATGTTTGTGTATTTGTCCGTTCTATGAATATCACAAATATTGATTGTTTTGGGACTTTCTTTCTTGTGAGGGCATGTAAAGTAGGATAGATTGGTGAAGTTGATAAATTTTGAAAATAAGGCAAAAGAGTGTATTTGATTGACTTTTGAATTTGAGTCACTTCTACAGAATTGGTTGTTACTTGATCACTCTTGAAATTCCATTATATTTTTAGAAGTGTGTTGGATTTTGAGAAAGTTTCTTGACTAAGACTCACGTGCTTGTTGACTAATTGTTAGAACCAAATAAATTCATAGTCGCTATGCCCATATGAAGTGAAAATAATGATATGGTTTTCAACTTAAAATGATAGCCTCGTTGACTTTGATTTTGTGTTTTCTTGGGCACAAGCAAAGTCTTAAGTTGGGGGTGTTGATGAGCGGCAATTTTGCCACTTATTTGTATCTCTTTTCTAATGATTTTGTATCATCATCCATAATATGAGGCTAATTATCCATTACAATATATTTATTTTAGGTATTTTGAGTTTACAAGGAGTTTTGGTGGAAAGAAGTAGAAATGAATAAGAAGAATCGAAAATGAAGAAAAAGAACTAAAATTAAAAAGTCGGAAGCACATCTCAGAAAATGCCCTCTGGTACCACTAAAGCGGCCTGAGGTGTTCTTTAGTGGTCTGATGTGGTTTTTAGCGGCCTAAGGGGCGCTTTAGCAGCCAATAAGTGCCTCAGTCAACGTTGCTTTAACGGTTAATTTAACCGCTTTAGCGGTCCAATCAACAAGGTCAATGTCTCTTTAGTGGTAATCTTGACCACTTAAGTGGTCTGGTCAACAGCCATTTTTTCGGCCCAGTCAAAGTCAACATACTGCTTTACCAACCAATCAGGCACTTTAGCGGTCACTGGAGTTGATTCCAAGGCAAAGTTAGAATTACATATTGTACGATCCTAAAATACATAAAACTGAGCCCAAGCCATTCCAAATACATCTTTGGAATAATTTACAATTTGGAAGCTAGGGTTCCTGAACCAACACCCTTGGAATTGAAGATTGCAAACTTTGTATTGTTAGTTTCTCAAATCTTTCTTCTTTTCATTTCTTTGTATAAAGTATTTTGGTGTAATTACATTTCATACTTGAATATTTGTAGTTAGAGATATTGTAATGCCTATGTGTTGAATTTGTGTTTGAGTTTATCTTATGTTGTCGTATTAACTGATTATACATGATTCGGAAATGGGTTATGCTTATCTAAATTAATCTCATATTTTACCATTTCTACTCTAGTTAAGATTAAAAGAGGATATTGTAGTGCATTTTGTGTATCTACCTCGATTAATGGTTGAAATAGCTAATTGGGATTGGAAAAGATTAGTTTGGCATGAGTTGAGACGTATGACCCATCTTAAGAAATTTATTGCTAGACATGTCAAATCCTAGCACAGCTAAAAGTTGTTTTTGTAATTCATAATTCTTAGCTTGGTTTGAAAGAATAAGCGAGGACTAAACCCTCAATGGTCGAAAGACATTAGAGGGTGATTTTGTATCCAAGGCTAATTTGCTATACTCGAGGCTAAGTTGTGAATAACTAATTGAAAACAATGGATCATTGATGGATTGATTCCCCGTGTCATGTTCCTTATTTTTCATTGTTGTGAAAGCCATTTATCACTAGTTTATATTTTAAATTTATTTTATCCATGTTTCACTTTATATATCAAAAACTTCCAAAACACTAGTATCTTTGTTTGGATTTTAGTGAGTCACTTTTAGTCCATACGTTCTCAATTACTAGTCACATTGTTCCTCGTAGATTCAACCCTAACTCTTGTTAGGTAAATATATTGATGAAAGTGCATAGATTTATATTCGAGAATGTACTTTAGAGTTGTCACATACATACCTAGATTTACTTTGCATGCTCTATCAATATTGCATTTCAATACACCTATATAAGGCAGCTCCCATTTGACTATGCAATGGTGTAGTCTTGGTTTGTAAGTGCCCAAGGTTTTGAATATATCTCTACACTCCTTAACTGGGATCTTTATCCATGGATACATTTATTTCATAATACAATAAATATTTTGTAGTACTTGACATATCATGTTTTGTGGGGATCTATCTCCACCGTGTTATCTCTTAATTCTCCTCTTCAAGAACACCCAGGTAATCAATGTTGGTATCACCTTGTAGATCACCTATAGATTAAATAGAGCAGGCACATGGCAACATATCATCATGATATATGGTAGTTGTATGCCCTCCACGGTGAGACCTAAAAAATTAGTAAAGTGTTTCCATAGCTTTACAGTTATGGGAGGTGTTAAAATATAAATGCTCCATGTTTTTTTGATGATATTGCTCATTGCAGCAACATCTGCCACCATATTAATCCTCATCATCTAGATATTATCATTTGTAGGGACCCTTGTTTTCCATATCCTCCAAAAAAAAGAAATTTATTTTGAAAGAGATCCCCTTATTACATATATTCGTGCATACCTTATTTTTCTCTCTTTTATGTGTTAGTAACTCCTATGCTGATTTAACACTGAAAACTCTAGTTGAGTCACCCATCCACCATGCCTTATCTCTACCTCTATGCAATAATTTAGGACTATTTTATCAATGATATATTCCATGATGTCTCACCTTCTTCTTTTATAAATTTCTTCACTTTACCACTTTTACCCTTAGATTTTGTTCTTCCACATAGTATAATGCACCCAATTTCATCCAGTTGTAAAACTAAAAGCTTGATTCCTCTATTTTATTTTTCCACCAAACGTTACAATCCAGTTTATCCTTTACTTGAATCATTTTTCTTTACACAGGAGAGATCCCTGAATCTTGAGTAATAACAGGGTGTTTCTTCTTATAGTTTTTGTTCTACATGAAGTGAATCCACAATGAATTTGAGAAGGTCCTAAAATTCCACAATAGTTTAGCAAATAAAGCATTATCTATAGTATGTAGTGATCTAAAACCAATCCATCTTTCCTTTTTAGGTAGACGTATTTCCTGCCAGGTTACCCAATATTTATGCATTTAATCTATCATACCTTTTGAAGGGTTCATTGGAGACATTAAATACAAGGGCGAAGATTGCAGAATACTACTAATCAACCTATACCTTCCTCCATAAGTGAAAAGTCTAGTATTACAAGACATCACTCTTCACCTTTCTAACAAGGTCTTCAAAAGGGCACTCCCAAATAATTTAAAAGGAAATATCTAACAACAATTCCTATAATCCTTCTTATCTTGTATCTATGTGCAATGTTAACCTTCTCATGTAAATATAAGCAGCTTTTTGTCAAGTTGATGAGTTGACCTGAAGTTTTCTCATATTGATTCAATACTTTGATCATTTTATAATTGAACCTTCATCCCCCCAGTAGAATAAGATAGTATCATCAGCATAAGAAAGGTGATTTATCTTTTTAATCCACTTGGGTAACCCAAATCTAATGGATCCATATCCTTATTAGTCTATTCAAGCCTCTTGTTAAGACTTCTGCAGCAACTATAAATAAGGTTGGAAATAGAGTATCCCCTTGATTTAGACCTCTTGAAGAGGAGAAAATCCAAAGCAACTTCTATTAAGTAGTGTTGAGTAATAATTATTTGAAACCAAACTCAAGAAATCCGAATTTCCCCATCTCCTTTGTCAAAAATATCCAATATATCCTGTCATATGCCTTTGTCATCTCCAACTTGACTATAATATCATGGAATTTATTCCTATTATTTATATCCTTGATAATTTCCTGGGCAAGCAATACATTCTCAATAATATTTCTCACCTTCATGAAGCTTGTCTGATTCTTTGATATGATTCTAGGTAGCACTTCCACCAATCTACCATGAATGACCTTGGAGAATGCTTTATTAATATAGGTGCTTCAGTTGATGGGTCACAAGTCTGTGAATCTACTTACGTTTTCTTTCTTTAGGATAAGAACAAGGTTTATATGAGTCAAATATTTTGGAATTTCAAAGCCACAAAGAAAAGATATACCTATCCTGACAATATCTTCCTTGATGATCTCCAATAACTTTGAAAAAAAATTCCTGAAAAACTATCAAGGCCACAAGCAAAGTCACTATTTAAAGAGAATACTTCATCTTTTAGTTTTTCCTTTGGAGGAGTTTTGTCCATGACTTTCTTTTGTTCCTCAGTGATAAGATAAGGTATGCAATCTTGCACTATGAAATCATCATTAGAATTACCCTCTTTAAACTACAAATTAAAGACCTCTGTATCTTTTCCAATACATCCAGGATCTTTGAGCATCAAGCCCTGATAACACACGGTTCCATTCAAAAAACAGCCTTATTATTTTTCCTTTTACATAAGCATGAAAGAATTTTGTGTTCCTATCACCACCATTAAACAATTTCATCCCTGATATCTGCTTCCAAAACACCTCTTCTAGATGATAATGGTTTATAAGATCCTTTTCAACCTCCAATAATTATTTCCTATTCTGCTTTGTGTTGTTGAAATTTAATGGCATTTCTTTTACCCTGACAACATCTTTTTGCATAGAAACTTTATGAAAGATGCTCCCATATGTTTCCTCACTCCATTTTGATAGAACCTTCTTTAAGTTTTTCATATTCTCCTGAACTATCCTAAAATTCTTCCTTAAACTTGTGAGTCCCAATTTTCTTTCACTAATTGGTGAAAATCCTCATGTTTCACCCACAACTTCAAAATCCTAAAACGTATGATTGTTCTTTCTTGATTAGCATTGAAGTAAACATGTAATACAGAGTGATCAGAAACTTCTCTAATTAGATGTAGTTCTTCTGAAGCAAGGAACTCATTCATAAATTACATATTCCCACACACCCTGTCCAACCTTTTAACAATGTTACCCTCTTTACTCTTCCATTCCACCAAGTAAAATTACTCCCTGAATATTTCTGAGAGTCACTTATCTGCTTTGTTCTAAGATGACCAAGTACGATCGTGGTTAGAACCCACAATCATGGAAATAGTTGTCTAATGCCTTCTATTGTCCAAAATCTAGCACTCCACTCTTCAGGGCCTATTTGGCCGAAAAATACCCAAGAAGCCATCACATCCACATAGAACTGCCCCTATACTTGCAAACACCCGAAAGCTCATAACATCCAAATAAAAACTTGATGTCACCTAAATTATACATCTAATTAAAGTATAAAGTGGTCGTTAATCAAATATAAAACCCATCGAGGCAATCAACAATAATTTTCAGTAAAAAGGGGCATTTGTAAATAAATAATTCAATAGTAACAGTTTTTGATTTGTTGGATATGCAACCAATATGAGAAAAGCACTATGACAGTGTTTCCTAATAGCTTCATAACTGCATAAGTTCTCCATACTTCATAATTACTCCCGATGTTCGATATACAAAATTGATAGGTTAGGTATACTTAGAACAACTTTATGCTCTTGTCTAAGTTTTATCCTCAAGTAAGTTTTCTATTGAGTCTACGTTCCTAATCACTAAGTTTTCTCCTATTATTGGATCAATCTATTAAGTGGAGGTTGATAGCTCCAAGTCTCTATTGTTTGTTCCTTTCTTCCCATCCATATTCATCATTTTGTCCAAAGTATAAATTAGGCAATTTCTAAAATTGTGCACTATCAAAAAGCTTTAAAAACCAAGGAAACAATCAATACGTATAAACACCAGTTGAAAACTATTCCATACTATGAATCCCATGTTGTTAATCCATCATAGTTTCCACAACCCCAGTTGTTGTGTTTAGCTACTCATTGCTAGAACACAAGAAGAAATCCAAGATGAAAGCATAATTACGTACATAATAAGAATATGAAAAACTCTAAGATCTTAATTTGAATGAAACTCTAAAAATCAATGTTTATAATCGCAAAATAAATAATGTCTTGAAAATAATAATTGAAAGTAAACTTACAAAATAAATTAAATAAGAGTATTTATAGACAAAACAAAACCTATTCTAACAAAAGGAAGTCAGAGTTGATCCCATTGGACGAGTGAAAAGTACGATTGTGGTGGGATACCATGATCATCCTTCGGTGCTCTTAGTTTCATCAAGGACTTTGTAATCATTAGGTAATCAATGGTACCACCCTCAGTATGTCACCATAACTTATACCTACGATCTTACAATGTGATTTTTTTTTTATCATACTCCTCTTCAACTCCTACAGATTTAACTTATAAGCTTCAATCCTATGACCTCGAGGTACAATGGTCACATTTAGGCACGGTCATGGCATCTAATTGTAAAATCTTCTTTTCCCTTAACTTTTGTAAGAATATTTCTAGGATATCTTTCCCACACTTATATGGTACAATTGTATGATAAATGTACAATCATGAAGCTCTCATCTAAGTAACATCTAAGAGCCACTTCTCTGCAATCGTGGAAATGGTTTTTTGATGCCCTTTATTGTCCAAAATTAAGCGGTCTACTCTCTGATATATGTTTGACCTACAAACACCTAAAACCCCATCATATCAACATAGAACTATTCTTATACTTATAAATATTTATTGTTTAAGCAACTAAGGTGTTGTAACTTCATAGAACATCAACACCCTCAACTTAGAATGCTTGTATATCCTCAAGCAAACATAATAAACTATACTATCAAGATGCTTACTGATGTGCCATGATTTCATGGCACTTTCGATGCTTAAAACAAGGAAATTATCCATGAACTTAGGTATTCTTGTTAGATATGATGTGCATTTGTGTTGATTTTGCAGGAAAAAGGGTTTGGAGTAAAGAATGAGAAAAATGGATGAGGCATAGTTGAAAAGCTACCCACGAGTCAACCTATGACTCGTGGGTAGTAACTATGAGCCGTGAGTACCATACGTAAGTCAAAGTTCTAAAAGAAAAAGTTGATTTGGATTTCCACAAGTCTACTAATGACTCGTATGTACAACCTATGACTCATAGGTAGTAGTTATGAGTAGTAGTTTTGAAAGATTGAAGATTCATGGGTTATACCCACCACCCAACCTAGGAATCATGAGTTGATGCAGACTCTGGTTTCCTACATGTTTAGGACAGGTTTTATTTTGTATCTATAAATACTCATATAGGGTTTTATGATTCGTTTGGACTCTTTTACAATAATTTATGCACTTTATACACTTTTTACGTTATATTAAGTTCTGGGATATACTATTGATCTTGGAATTATTGTTCTTGGTTTTTAGGGTTTACAATTAATTTGAGATTTCAAACTTTCATTCTTATTCTTCATAAGTTCATCATTATGCTTTCATATATGAAATCTATGTTTTTCCTTAGAACCATGGATAGCTGAATTCCATATCTGGGATTGTGGGAACCCTGATGAATTAACAAAGCAGCTAAGTGCAAAGTTATTCTAGAATAGTGTTCTTGCATGTATTGGGATTTTCTTTGCTTTGATTGCTTTGTTAATGGTTGCAAATGTGAGGAACTCAACTGTATTTGATACTTGCTTGAAAAAAGGGTAGAGATTAGGAAAATGATATCACAAACATAATTTAAAGCTATCAACCTTCATTTAATTAACTTGAGATCGAGAGGAGATAGTTAATATGAGATCATAAAATAGGGGTTAGTAATACGACGCTCAGAGACCGAGAGAAAATGAGTGAAATTCACCCAAATCAAAATTGAGAGATGATTAGGTAATACATAACTTGTTAAATTTTGCATACAAGGCACCAAGCTATTTTAACAAGTACAAGCAGTCTATGGAGTTAAGAAGTCAGGGGGGACACAATCCTAGTGGTCGTCTCATATTAATAACAACCCTAATTACCCAACATTATTACTGTTACTTTTATTGTTAACCGAAAAAACCCTTTACTTTACACACTATCCAATTACATCAGCAAGCTTTTGATAGATTTTGACCCATGATCGACCCAACCTAGTTGGGTTCTATACTTAACTATAGACCACTTTGTAATTTCTTAGAGGTGTAATTTGAGCAACACTACTTACCCTAGAGAAAATTCAAGAATATTATGGCAGTCAAATTTTCATAAAACCCAATTTTCAGCATGCAATCAATAAAAACACAACTCAACACACTCAGATACCAATAAACATCAATAAGTGCAGTGTATATACAAACCAATCACCATAACACAAAAGGATCAAGACATGGCATTACATTTTGAGTGGATGACCCAACACTTAATCAAATGACACTAGCGAAACAAGCAGAAACTAAAAGATATCCCCTATGCCCTCACGACAAAGAAGTCCTAATGCACAATAAACGCAATGTCAATTACGAAATAAAATGAATCAAATCTCTCACTCTTCTAAAGAAGTTAGGTTTTGTGTGTTTGGTACCATAGGCTTTCCCTTATTTTCTTTGTCTTTGTTTTCAGATAATTGGATTAGGATCACTATAGGACTTTTATTGGCTTGTAATGCTGGCTTGCGATGGGTATGGTCCATATGGGTACAGTGACTAACCCTCCTTGACACTACACTACCCCCCGCTTCCACTTTGTCTACCTTCTTTTATTCCTTTCCTTTTTAAAAATATTTTACTTTTTTCTCAGACTTTAAGTTGTTATTTTATTTTCTAAATTTCTCTTTTCTTTTTTTATTTTTTTTATTTTCTATTATGCTGCAGTTGAGTCTATATAAGACCCCGCAGAATCCTAGCTTAACTCTGTCCTTTAGAGTATGAAAAGAGGTCCCAAACTTAGAAATTTCAGCTAAATATTTATACTTAAATCATTTTAGCCTTTGTAATTTGGCGATCTTATTTTTCGACCCTTATGACCCTAAAATATCGATCCATTAATTGAATAATGATCAAGTATGTCAATAGATCACTTTTGGTGTATTTTAAATTTTCTGGACTTTGAAACATGTTTGGGAGACCAAAATAGTAAGTCGATACGATCTCGATGCGTCATGTCGCCCATCGTGTCGACCAGGATTTTGTCATCAGTCTCAGTGCAAATTTTAGTGAGTCAATGCAATATCGATGCATCGCATTGGCTATCGCGTCGACCTTCAATGCGATGCATCGCTCAACCCAACCTTGGCATATTCTTATTCATTAAAACTCCACGTCCATAGGGGTATTTGAGTCATTTTCCCACCCTTAATCAGCCCCAAAAACATGAGATTAACCTACTCTGAAGGCAAAATTCCTCATTCACTCTCAAATTTACTCAAGAACAAACCCTAGGGCATTCAAATTTCAAAACCAATCTTCAAGAACACACCAGTAATCTTCACAAATTTAATTACCAAGGTATGTTAGGTGTTCATTCCTGGGGTCCTTTCACCCATGAAGTCCAAGAACCCTTTTTAAAACTACAAGTTTATGATTTCATGATTTACATGTGAGAATTGGATTGTGTTCATGTGTGAATTGATGTTTGGGGTTTAATTCCATGATTTATTACAAGTTTCATGAAAACTAGATAATTGTAGGTTGATTTATGTGATCTTCATGTTGAACTCTTAAACTACAAGTTGAATGTAGTTAGTAGCCATGATATTATTACATGATTACTGCTATATGAAATAACCATGCTCCCCAAGTGTTTGCTAAAATGCTTATATGAATTGACTAGTGAAAGCATGACATATTATTATGTGATTCCATTTATGCACAAGCTCATTTATATCAAGTGTTTAAAGAAATGTGTAAATAAATGCATTGTTAGTAAGAAAGCATTTTATGCTTTTAAGGTTATGATATATTTTACTTTCCATGCTATCAAGTCCTGGGGTATTCAATACCCAAAAATCTAGCTGTTGACCTAGAGCTACAGTAGTTACAGAATAGTCTCAAAAATATCACGATCAGCAGTATTCAGGCAGTACAGAACTCAGTGTATTTAGTCAAATACAGAACTTAGTGAAATCAG
The DNA here is from genome assembly GCF_002878395.1 of Capsicum annuum. Classification (NCBI taxonomy): domain Eukaryota; kingdom Viridiplantae; phylum Streptophyta; class Magnoliopsida; order Solanales; family Solanaceae; genus Capsicum; species Capsicum annuum. The sequence goes on from NC_061113.1 coordinate 177,415,168, forward strand.
TCCAGTAGAGTCATTTAACACGATCAGTAATATTTTAATCCAGCATAGTATAGTTTAGAAATCAGTTCAGTGTCTTTTCATTTAGGAGTAGGATTCAGCTCCGAGTGAACCCAAGATGGGGATTCACCTACCAGTAGATGATGTGATTCTTAGAAGTAGTCCTTGCATTCTAGAACTACGTAGCTAGCATAGGTTGAGACATCAACCTGCCAGTTGAGGGTTGATGAGGTGTCTTACCTTCCAGTTGAGGGTACCACCATTCTCATTAAGAGCACCTTCCAGATGAGGGTGACTCAGCAACTTGTCTTTACCTGTGGCACGATACTGACACCCTTCCAACTGGGGTTATAGGTTGGACCTCAATCAGTTCATAGAGGGGCATGTCGGTTAGATGATTACCTCCTACAGTTTCAGTTTCAGTGTCAGTATAAAACTCAGTTCAGTTCTACAGCACTAAGACTGTCAGAAACAATCACCCAGCTAACAGTAATACAGTTATCAGTGAACTCAGATATTAGTCATTCAATTATCAAAAATTAGTACCTAGTGTTAATATGATCTCAATTACAGTATACATAGTTATGTCCATAGTATTGCATAATCAGTATTTATAGTTGTTTCATATATACATGTACTCTCATTCAGTTATATTCATGTTACTCAGCCAGTTATTGTTCATGCATATGAACTCATGCATTAAGCCTTACCTCACTTTGCATACCAGTACATTCAAAGTACTGACACATACCTTTCTTTTGTGCCATGATATTTTATATCATAGGTTTAGATGCACAGGATCCTAATCATACTTAGCAACATAGCTTATCAGTAGTAGACTTAGTGGTGAGTCCTCATAGTTCAAGGACAGAGTTGTTATTTCAATATTTCAGTATATTTTTAGTAATTGCAGTTAGTTGGGGGCTTGTCCCATCAACTCCACCTTCAGACAGTTAGAGGCTTTCAGACTAGATTATTTCAGACAGATGCTCAATTTTTAGTATTTATTGACCAGTATTTGATTTCAGTTATGAACCTTATGGCAGATTCAGCCTAATTTCCATATTATTATAGTATTATTATTCAGTTATTCTAACAGGTACTAGATGTGGGTTAACTTGTGGTCCTTTGGGATTATGACCATCGTGTGATGTCAGGAGTGCAAACTCGGGGTGCTACAAACTTGGTATCAGAGCCTAAGGTACAACGGAGTCCTAGGGAGTCTGAACGCCGCATTTAGTAGAGTCTTATGCATGGGTATGTAGTGTGCCATACTTATGAACACGAGGTTATGAGGTATTTAAGGAAAAGTTTTCTTTCTTTCAGTATTCATATCATACGATTGGGCATGAGCTCAAGTTAAACTATCTGTATAATTCGAGTTTCCCTTTTGTTTACAAAATATGCCTCCAAAAATGATTAACAAAAGAAGAATAGGAAACCAGCCAGCAGCTCCGCCCGTCTAGCCAGATCCCCTGGATGAGCATATTTCCCATGCAAAATTCAGAGCATCTTTCACCATTTTAGCTTATTTTTTGGTATCCCAGAATAAACTTTCAACTGTCGTTCAGGCCAAACCAGTGTCCAATACTACTGCAGCTAGAATTTGGGACTTCACCCAAATGAATCCCCCATCATTTATAGGGTCTAAGTTAGATGAGGACCCAAAGGAATTCCTTGATCAGGAGCAAAAAGTCACAAATATTATGGGGGTACTGCTAGTGAGAGTGCTGAGTTAGTCCCATATCAGTTGCAGGATGTGGCTCACTCATGGTTCAAGAAGTAAAAGGTAGAGAGGGCCACTGATGCAGGGCCCCCATAAAATGAAGGAGTTTGCCACTGCTTTTCTAGATAGGGTCTTCCCATGAGAGTTGAGAAAAGCAAAGGTTTTAGAGTTTATTAATCTAAAATAGAGAAACATGGCAGTGAAGAAGTATTCTCTCAAGTTTACTCAATTAGCCAGATATGCCCCTTATGTGGTAGCAGATAGCATAGCTAAGATAAGTAAGTTTGTGTCGGGTGTGTCTAACAGTACTGATTAAGGAGATGGAGATATCCAGGTTTATGGTCTATGCTCAGTAGATAGAGGAGGCTAAGAATTAGGAGAAGGGGAGGGAGAATAAGAGGGCTAGAATAGGTAGTTTTAACTTCACTCAGCCTAAGTTAGAGGGTGAAAATCATTCCTAGTTCTTCCCAAAATCTTTAGTTCCAGATCCATCCTCAGCCAGTGACAAAATTTAGAGATGGCAATAAAAATAGGGCACCGAGCCCTAAACCCCAGGGTAGTGTTAGCAGTGCCCGAACAAATTCTCTTTGGCAAAAGTAGGGAAGAAACCATCAGGGTGTCTGTGGAGCTTGCACGGATGTGTGTTTTAAATGTGGAAAACTAGGACATAGAATCAGAGACTGTCCTTAGTCAGGTTCTCAGGTCAGTATAATCTTCCTTTAGCTCAGTCCGGTCTCCCAAATTAGCAGGGTGCCGCTACCAATGCCACCAGTGGCCAGCGCCCAAACAGACTCTATGTAATTTAGTCTCGACAGGATCAGAAAAGTTCTCCTGATGTGGTCACTAGTATGTTACAAGTTTATCATTTACATGTTTATGCTTTGCTAGATCCAGGAGCTTCTTTGTCCTATGTAACTCTTTATATAGTTGTTAAATTCAGATACAGTCCTGAAATCCTAGTAGAGCCCTTCTCAGTCTCTACCCAAGTGGGTAAATCTATCATAGCCCAATGAGTATATAGGAACTTTCAGTTATGGTATCTCAAAAAGTCACTTCAGTAGACTTAGTAGAGTTAGAGATGACATATTTTGATATCATTCTAGGCATGGATTGGCTTCATTCATGCTATGCTTCAGTTGACTGCAAAAATAGAATTGTCCATTTTTAGTTTTTGAATGAACCTGTCCTTGAATGGAGGGGTAGTACTTCAGCACTTAGGGGTCAACTTGTTTCTTACCTAAGGGTGAGAAAAATGATATATAATGGATGTGTTTATCATCTTGTTCTAGTTAAAGATTCTAGTTTTGATACTCCCAGTCTTGAGTCAGTTCCAGTAATATATTAATTTCCTAATGCATTTCCTGAAGATCTTCTCAGGGTTGCTCCTGAATGGGAAATTGACTTTGGAATATACCTTGTTCCTGAAACTCAGCCTATCTTGATCCCACCATAAAGAATGGCTCTATAAGAACTCAAGGAATTAAAAGAACAGTAGAAGGATCTCCTAGATAATGGATTCATCAAACCTAGTGTATCCCCTTGGGGTGCACAGTTTTATTCATGCATAAGAAAAATGGTTCTCTCAGAATGTGTATTGACTACCGTCAGTTGAAAAAAGTTTCAGTCAAGAACAAGTATCCACTTCCCAAAATCGATGACTTATTTGACCAACTTCAGGGTGCTAGTTACTTTTCTAAGATAGACCTCAGATCAGACTATAATCAGCTCAGAATCAGAACATGTGACATTATGAAAACAGCTTTCAAAAATCGATATGGCCACTTCAAATTCCTAGTCATGTCATTTGGTCTTACCAATTCTCCAGCAGCCTTCATGGACTTAATGAACCGCGTGTTGAAAAAGTACTTGGACATGTTCATCATAGTCTTCATTAATGACATTCTTATCTACTCCTGTAGTGAAAGTGATCATGCAGAGCATCTCAAAATAGTATTACAAACTCTCAGAGCCCATCAGTTGTTTGCCAAATTCAATAAGGGAAAATTTTGGCCAAGGTCAGTAGCTTTACTTGGCCATATAGTTTTCGGTGATGGAATTAGAGTAGATCCTCAAAAGACCAAAGCAATAAGAAACTGGCCTAGGCCCATCTCTCCATAAGATATTAGGAGTTTCTTGGGTTTGGCTGGCTATTACCGATGGTTTATTGAAGTATTTTCATCCATTTCATCCCCATGTCCAGATTTACTCAAAAAAAAGTCAAATTCCAGTGGTCAGATTCTTATGAGAAGAGTTTTTAGGAGTTGAAGACTCAACTCACTACAGCCTCGGTTTTGACTTTACTATATTGTAATGCTTCCAGAGTTGGTTTGGGGTGTGTTTTGATGCAGAGAGGTAAGGTTATAGCCTATGCCTCTAGACAACTTAAGCCCCATGAAAAGAATTACCCCACTTATTGTCTTGAGTTAGAAATTTTAGTGTTTGCCTTAAAGATTTGGAGGCACTATTTGTATGGGGTGCATGTTGATGTGTTTAATGACCATAAAAGTTTTCAGTATGTATTTTCTCAGAAAAGCCTGAATCTGCATCAGAGAAGGTGGTTAGAATTGTTAAAAGACTATGACATGAGTGTTCTGTAACATCCCAGAAAACCCAATTTAGTGGATGATTCTCTCAGTATGATGTATATGGGTAGTGTTGCTCACGTGAAGGATGCTAAGAAAAATTTAGTGTATGAAGTTCATTATCTTGCCTGACTAGGTATCGGCTTAGTCGATTCAGCAGAGGGTAACGTATGGGTATAGAATAGTTTGGACTCCTCTTTGGTTTTCGAGGTAATAAAAAGTAGTACAGAGATCCTAGTTTAGTTAAACTGAAGGATTTAGCCAGAGATCAGAAAGTAGAGGTTTTCTCCCAAGGGGGAGATGGTGTGTTACGCTACCAGGGTAGACTATATGTGCCATGTGTAGATGGCGTGAGATAGAGGATTCTTATAGAAGTGCATGGAGCGCGCTACTCGATTCGCCTAGGGAAACCAAGATGTACCACGAATTATGGGAGGTTTATTGGTAGAGTGGGATGAAGAGAGACATTGCAGAGTTTGTGGTTAAGTGCTCTATATGTCAACAGGTCAATATTAAGCATCAGAAGCCTAATGAACCTATGCAGGAGATTAGTGTTCCCATGTGGAAGTGGGAGGAGATGAACATATATTTTGTGATGGGTTTGCCCAGTACTCGTCGCCAGCATGATTCGATTTGGGTCATTATGGATAGGATGACCAAATCATCTCACTTCTTACCAGTTCATACATCTTATTTAGCCGAGGATTATGCCAAGCTCTATGTTAGAAAGTTGGTTAGATTGCATGGAGTTCCATTGTCCATCATTTCAGATAGAGGTATGCAGTTCACCTCTCATTTCTAAAATGCCTTCCAAAAGAGTCTCGGTACCCAAGTTCACCTCAGTACAGCCTTTCATCCTCAGATAGATGGTCAAGCGAAAAGGATCATTCAGACTTTAGAAGATATGTTAAAAGCGTGTACCATTGACTTTAAGGGTAGTTAGGATGACCACTTGCCCTTAATTGAGTTCGCATATAATAATAGTTATCATTCCAGCATTCAGATGGCTCTATTTGAGGTGCTGTATGGAAGGAGATATAGATCTCCCATTGATTGGTTTAAAATGGGTGAAGCCGCAGTAGTAGGACCTGACTTGGTATTTGATACCTTAGAAAAAGTTCAGTTGATCAGGAAAAGGATTAAGACAGCTCAGAACCGACAGAAATCATATACAGATGTGCGAAGAAAAGATCTCGAGTTTGAGATTAGTGATTATATGTATTTGAAAATCTTTTCTATGAAGGGAGTGAAAATATTTGGCAAGAAGGGGAAACTCAGTTCTCGATATGTCGGTCCTTATCGAATTCTCAGCTGTTTTGGAAAGGTAGCTTACGAGCTTGAGTTTCCTTCAGACTTAGCTTCAGTGTACCCAGTGTTTTATGTCTCCTTGCTAAAGAAGTGCATAGGTGACCCAACAGTTGTAGTCCCGATAGAGGGCATTGATGTCCAGAACAACCTCTCTTATGAGGAAATCCCAGTCGAAATTCTTGATTATCAGGTTCGCCAACTGAGGAATCAAAAAAGTTTCTCTAGTTAAAGTTCTTTGGAAGAACCAGTTCGTTGAGGGAGCTACTTAGGAAGCAGAAGCAAATATGCGGACCATGTATGCCCACCTCTTCTCCGCAAACTCAGACTCAGCTTAAGGTAAAAGTTTTCCTTGAATTTACTCAGTTCCTTGCTCAGATTACCTTTATGAACTCGGTATCGGTTTCAGTTGCATAGCATTCTCATATCATGCATATCATCATGAAACAGCTAAGTCATATGTCATGTCTTTAGAATTCACTCATGCTTTAGTTATGCATGTTCAATATGAAAACTCAGTATGTTAGTATTCTCAGTCATGTAATTATGTTAAATTTGTGCGTGATTCAGTATGTAAACCGAGTGTATCAGTATTCTCAGCTTAGTCAGTCTCATTCAAGGATAAATATACCTAAGGGGGAGATATTGTAAGGCCCCGTAGAATCCTAGCTTAACTCTATCCTTTAAAGCATGAAATGAGGTCCCAAACTTAGAAATTTCAGCTAAATGTTTATACTTAGAATTATTTTATCCTTTGTAATTTGGCAATCTTATTTTACGACCCGTATGACATTAAAATATCGATGTTTGGATTGAATATGATCAGGTGTGTCAATAGGTCACTTCAGATGAGTTTTGGACTTTTCGGACCTTGTCTGAAACATGTTTGGGTGACCAAACTAGTGAGTCGATGTGATCTCAATATATCACGTCGCCCATTGCGTCAACCAAGATTTTGTTACTAGTCTTCAGTACAAATTCCTATGAGCCAATGCGATATCGATGCTTCATATTGGCTATCGCATCGACCCTCGATGCGGCGCGGTGCTTAACGCATCCCTAGGCATATTTTCAATCATTAAAACTTCATGTTCAAAGGGGTATTTGGGTCATTTTCCCATCCTTAATCAGCCCTAAAACCACGAGATCAACCTATTTTAAAGGCAAAGTTCCTCATTCTCTCTCAAATTTACTCAAGAACAAACCCTAGGGTATTCAAATTTCAAGACCAATCTTCAAGAACACACCATCAATCTTCACGAATTTAATTACCAAGGTATGTTATGTGTTCATTCCTGGGTTCCTTTCACTCATGAAGTCCAAGAACCCTTTTTAAAACTACAAGTTTATGATGTCATGATCTTCATGTTGGAATTGGATTGTGTTCATGTATGAATTGATGTTTGGGGTTTAATTCCACAATTTAATACAAGTTTCACGAAACTAGATAATTATAGGTTGATTTATGTGATCTTCATGTTGAACTCTTGAACTACAAGTTGAATATAGTAGCCATGATATTATTACATGTTTATTGTAATATGAAATAATCATGCACCCCAAGTGTTTGTTAAAATGCTTATGTGAATTGACTAGTGAAATCATGACATGTTATTATGTGATTCCATTCATGCACAAGCTCATGTATATCAAGTGTTTGACAAAATGTCTAAATAAATACATTTTTAGTAAGCAGGTATTATTATTATTTTAAGGTTATGTTATATTTTAATTTTCATGCTATCGAGTCCTGGGGGTATTCAATACCTAAAACTCTAGTTGTTGACCTAGAGCTACAGTAGTTACAGAATAGTCTCAAAACTATTTTTAGTTTTAGTCTTAATATAGATCTCAGTTCTGTTCTACAGCACCAGGACTGTCAGAAATAGTCACCCAGCTAACAGTAATATAGTTATCAGTGAACTTAGGTATTAGTCATTCAGTTATCAGAACTCAGTACCCATTGTTAATATGATCTCAATTACAGTATACGTATTTATGTGCATAGTATTTCATAATCAGTATTTACATTAGTTTCATATATATATGTACTCTCATTCAGTTATATTCATGTTACTCAGCCAGTTATTGTTCATGCATATGAACTCATGCATTCAGCCTTATCTCACTTAGCATACCAGTACATTCAAAGTACTAACGCATAAATTTCTTTTGCGCTATGATGTCTTATATCATAGGTTTAGACGCACGGGCTCCTGATCGTACTTAGCAGCCGAACTTATCTGCAACAGACTTAGTGGTGAGTCCTCATAGTTTGAGGATAGATTTGTTATTTCCGTATTTTAGTATATTTTTAGTAGTCAGAGTTAGTTGGGGGCTTGTCCCATCAACTCCACCTTCATACAATTAGAGGCTTTCAAACTAGATTATTTCAGATAAATGCTCAATTTTCAGTATTTATTTACCAGTATTTGATTTCAGTTATGAACCTTATGGCAGATTCAGCCTAATTTCTTCATTATTACAATATTATTACTCTATTATTCTAGCATGTACCAGACATGAGTTAGCTTGTGGTCCTTCGAGATTATGTGAATCGTGTGACGTCCGTGGTGCAAGCTCAGGGCGTTACAGTCTATTTTCCTTTACACAAAAAATTATTTATACTAAACCATTTGTGCACCCTTACGCTAGCCACCCTAAACTTAGGTGACTTTCCTAAGTTGAGGTTCACAGTGCCCAAGGAGGGACCAGGGCCAAAGCAAATTCATTGTAAAAATCAAGACGGTGAATAAGGTTGTCCAAAGAAAAGGTCTATTTTTGCTCAAAATTGTGTCCAAGGGATATTTATTCATTTGGTAAGCTTATTAGGTATTTAGTGGACTATTTCAAAAATAGCCTATGATCCTTTCCTAACCTTTGATCCTATGACTTCAGTGAAACTAACAAGGCAAGTTTTAAACTGCACACATGTTATCTATGTACAACCTAACACACTCTTGCTTTAAGGCTATTATTTCATTCACTACCTATTGGGTGCATTTAAAGTTAGGCCCAGTTATCATACAAACAATCCTAATGCCATGAAAGATCTAAACATTGGTTACAGTTTAAGTAAGCACAGAACACAACACATAAAAACAAAGTTTTTAAAGGGGTATCATTTAAACAGTTCAAAACAATTTGCATACTTTTTATCTTTTTCAACTACACTAAGTTTTATGATTTCTCTCCAAGTTATACATTAGACACAAAATAACACAAATACATTAATAAAATAACTAAAACATGTTGGTTCTAATTAAGATAGCACAATCGATGGGAAAAACACGACAACAAAAATCCTCGATTGTGGTATACCCCCACCCTAACTTATAAGGCAAGCAATGATGTCATTGGAAGATGTGAATATAAAAACTGGGACAAAGAACATACTTGAGAACACTATCCATCCATCATACTCTAATCGTCTGGGCTTCAAGATAGGACCCCTTTACCAGCAACCCCTCTCAAGGCCTTGATTGTGGCCAAGGCACTCTCTGATATGTAGGCACTGGTAGCATCAGGTGCACTAAATAATGCAATAGGGGTTATATCTACAATCCCTCAGACTGAACCACAACCTTTGTAGTAGGTAGGATCTCAACACTCTCTGGAATATGTGTCTCTGAGGTTTGTACATTTTTAATTAGTTTCCTATTTTTTCTTCTTGCCTCTATCTTTTATCTTATCTCCCCATCATCTTTTGACCTCTTCTTCTGGGGCTGCAGATCATCACTTCTCCCCTTAGTATCAATATTATCCCTATCAACCACTATAGGTTTTTTATAAAAATAAGGGACTATGGAGTCCATATTAGCATCTAACTCCATAAGGATGGCATAGCGAACAGTGTAGGAAGTGCAACTGGGATGGTCCGCTCAGTAAGATCCTTGACTACTTGTTTTTATGTGGCCTAGTAAATAGTAATGGCCCTTATATAAGAGGCCTGGACATTTATAACCTTAGCTGATATTCAATTCTCACATTTGTAAAAATAAGTTTGAACCACTTGTATGACTTTTTTTATGTCATCATCTATGTAGGGTTTTACCTCTATCTCCAACTTTTGAATCTTAGCTCATGCAAGACCTGCATCCTCAAGACTTGATTTATTAAAGCAATAAGTATTAATGTATATCCCATAGGAGCATATGGATGGGCATCTAAATGTGTTATATACAACTAAGAAGAGGATGAAGTAGCACCAGCTTTAGACACTGGTATATCACTAGTCGGGGAATATCTATCCATATTTGGTATCTCAACACCCCAGGTATGTTGCCCTATTGACCCATCGGGTATTCTAGTTGTTTTCTACAATGTGGCCTGCCAACCACCTTTAATGCATAACCATGTCATCCACGTCCAAATTTTTTATCTTTTTTAAGTAATTCATCTAGAAATCATATTTCAGAGTCTCCTCAACGAGCTCAAATATGTTCTAGAATAAGGCATTAGAGATTTTCTTGATGGAAATATAAACTCCATGGTCCCAAACTTGAATTATGTCTAGCCAGGGTTATTTTCTCATACTTTGTCCTTTATCGAGAGAGTCATGTTCTTGATCAAACCGCATAGTTAGTATAGAACTCTTCACCAACTTTAACCCAAAGTTTCTGAGGTTTCTATTCATCCACACCAACTCGTACCCCTCAAATCACCCCACCAACTCAGAGATTTTATGTAGGGACTCTGGAAATATCCAGGGCTCTTCTTGGTTGTTCCTATTTTTGTTGCCTAAGTTAGTCAACGAGACCCTATCAATATAGTAGTCTCAAGATTTTTGGATCTAGTGTCTTAAATCAACACCTATTTTAAGTAGGGAAACACCATCACCCTCGGAGGATTCAGGGTTGTATTCTTCCACATCCTCTGAGGAACTTATCGCCTCATCCTTCTTACCCTTATCTTGTTGGTGTAGCATGCCCTTCCTCTTAAGATTGGGAAGGTTCATTAGGTTAGAAGATTCAACCAAGGTGGTAAATGTAGTAATCTTTGCCTAAATAATCTCCTTAGACATATCTCTCATGGTCAAAGGAGAGTGATGTTCATTTGCGGGGTTAATAAATACTTTACCTCAATACCGTTATAGATGCCGGACTCTCTCTCTGAGCCTAGAGGTGTGTCTTTGGGTGATCTTATCTTAGAGATGTCTTTCTTCAACTTGTTCTAGGGCTTAGGTGCGATTGTACCTGCATCAAAAACAGTTAGTCTCAATTTTAAAATATGAAAATAGTAAAGGGAAATAACTTACAAGATCTATCCTATGATCGTGTAATAAAGGTATTATTGTACATTTTGATCATAAAAAGGGTTCCCCAAAAGTATTGGGGAAACATCACATCATATGATCCAATCCTACAACTATGCAATAAAGTTATGATTGTACCTTTTGATCATAGGAACACTCATAATGTAGTAATAGAAAGTCACATTATACAAGCACATAGCTCGCTTGTACCTTGATAGGATGATCATGGGATGTGCTCAATTGATGAGCACTTCAATAGGGATATTTGTACCCCAAAACAATCCAGCGGATGACCTCATATGTAGATACCACAATTGTATGTTGTGTCGTGGAATACACTAACACTTAGAACTTTACATGACAACTTTTTTAACTTCTTTAGACATATTTTTATATCTTTATCTTACCTTTTTAGCATAAAAAGGGTACTCAGACTTTCATGTGCTTTCAGTCATCAACACATACAACCAGTTTTAAATTCATACCTCATTACATTTCTACCCCCATGAAACCCAACTATGAACTCCATTATATGTCATCTAGACCTAGAGAATCATTGTCCAAATGGTATGAGTACACTTACTTGAGTATAATGGAAATCGAGTAGTATAATGATAATGATCATTAAGTATTAATCGGGTCTCAAACATATGGTTTAAGGTTTAAACCTTAAGTGGGTCGGGTCAAATCGAGTTATACGTATTTAAATGGACTTATCAGATAAAATCCTTTTACGATCATGGTATCAAACCACGATTGTGACTCCTTATTGTACCAAGGGGGTTTAGGACAACTTATTGGGGAAACTACGAGCCTTAAAGATGATTGTGATATGTGACCACAACCATTTCCTAAAATTATAGGTTCTATGTTCTAAATGTAGGATTTCAGGAGTTTGATTAGATGATTGGCACCATGACCATGAAATCTAGGTAGGATCATGATGACAAGTCATAGGATATCTCCTAAATTTCATCCTTTGAAACTTTAGTAGATTGAGTGAAGACAACTAAACCCATAATAATAGGATCTCCCCACAGTCGTGTAATCCTCTCATGGTTCAGTGTAGAGTGTATTTTGTACTTGTTTTCCTACACAATCACTACACAAGTAACACAATACCCTATAAATTATTATGTACAAAATCATGAGTTGCCTCCCAAGAAGCACTTGATTTAATATCAAGGCTTGACGTGGCTAAGTTGATTGCTCAGAATTCACCAACAAACTCATGGGTTTCCTCTTATAATGAGCCTAATTTAATACTATGGAACAACTCGGGTATGCTTAACACCTCAAGAGCCATCTAAATCCACATCGCAAACTACCATTACTTCCTTTATAGACCCAACATAGTGTTTCACCCATTGGACATTTACTTTAAACTTGTGGTCCTCCTTATTTTCCAACTCAAGTGCACCATAGAAGAACGAGAACACTCTAGTCACTCAATTCAGCCTTCTCCACCTTGACTTCAACTTACTTAGAAATAACTTCAGCTTAGACTCAAAAAACAATACAATATTGGATGCAGTGATTTCTCTTTTCTCAATCTTGTAATTATGGTATAGCTTCGTCCTCTCATTGTACAAGTATGATCGTTTATAGGCATGGAGATGGAGTTCATTCATCTCATTTAGTTATTCTAGTCTCGATTTGGCTGTATCATTCCACTTTAAGTTAGCTTCTTCAGAGGCCACAATGCCTGATAATCAAGCTCGATAGCAAGTGGCATGCTTTACCATACACAAGTTAATATGGGGACATGCCAATAAGGGTTTTAAATATTAACTATTAGGCCAATAGTGTGTAATCTAACTTTATTTCCCAATCCATACTATTAGTATTCACAGTCTTTGCCAAGATGGACTTGATCTCATGATTGGAGACATCAACCTGCCTACTTGTCTAAGAATGGTAAGGCATTTCCACCTCTTGTTCTATTCCATATTTCTCAATCAAATCTATGATTAGACAATTACAAATATGTGAGCCTCCATCACTAATGATAATCCTAGGAGTCCCAAATCTGGAAAATATGTTCTTCTTCAAGAATGTCGTGACACTCTTTTCCCTTCTTTGATTGGAAGCTTAATTGTCTCCACCCATTTTGAATCATAGTCAATAGCCACCAAGATATACTTTATACCATGGGAACTAACAAAAGAGCCAATGAAGTAAATGCCCTATACATTAAATAACTTAAGCTCTAGAATAGAGGCCATTGGAAGCTCTTGCTTTCATGAAATATTTCCTTGGAATAGTTGTGTGCATCTTTGTAAATAGTGGGGCAATAGTATCCACATTTCAAGATCTAGTGCGCAGTCTATGCAGTACTATGATGACCCACGGTTGGAGAAGAATCGTCTGCTTCTGAGACACCTATCAACTCAACTTCAGGAACACACCTCCACACTACTCTATTAACATAACTTTAGAACAAATATGGCTCATCCAAAAAAAACTTCATCACATCATACATAAGTTTCTTACATTACTGAAATGACGCGTCTTTAGGAACCGTATTACTCACTAAATAATTAGCAAAATCTACAAACCATGGAATCTAATTATGTGATGTGGCTAATACATGCTCATCTGGAAATGTGTCATCAATCTTGAGCTCATATTTTAGTTTCAACCTGGCCTCTTCTTAAAGGAATGATAAGTGATTAGCCACTTGATTCTCAGTACCCTTTCGATCCTTAACCTCAAAGTTAAATTCTTGCAATAATGTACCCAACGAATTAACCTTGGATTTGCATCCTTATTTGACATAAAGTACCTAAGAGTTGCATGGTCAGTATGCATAATGACTTTTTTGCCAAGTAAATAAGACCAAAAATTTCAAAAAAAATCAAACTCTACCGCAAGAAACTCTTCTTCAGTCATAATATAATTTTTTAAGCAACGCTAAGCAATTTACTAGCATAATAGATGGGATGTGATATATTTTCTCACCTTTGGACTAGGACTGGACTTAGAACTCACTAGCATCACACATAACATTTAATGGTATAGACCAATTAGGAGATACAATAATAGGGGATGAAATAAACTTCTCTTTCAAGCACTCAAGTGCTTTTAGACATGCATAATCAAACACAAATTTCATATCCTTATCCAATAGCTTACAAAAGGGATTGGCAATGCTTGGTAAATTTTCTATAGAAACTCATATGCCCAAAAAAGCTATGAATACCCTTCACAGAAATTAGTGGAGAAAATTTTTCAATCACCTCAATCTTTTCCTTGTTGACTTTAATCCCTCTTTTTAAAATCTTGTGACCAAGCACTATCCTTTTTTTAACCTTGAAGTTTCACTTCTCCCAATTTAAAACCAAGTTGCATTCCTCGCATCTCCTCGAAACATTGTGACATATTCCAAACAATCATCAAATTATTCACCAACCATCAAGAAGTTATCCATAAAAATCTCAATAGTATTCCCAACTATGTCAAAAAATATAGCCATCATGCAACACTAAAATATTGTGGGTTTATTACATAAATCAAAAGGTATTTTCTTGAATAAAAATATCCCATATTGATAAGTGGTTTACTCTTGGTCCTCGGAAGCAATAGAAATCTAATTATAACTCAAGTATCCACCAAGAAAATAACACCAACCTCTACTAGCAAGTTGATCTAATATTTGACCCATAAAGGGCATCAAAAAGTGATCTTTCTTGGTCCAAGAAATCACTTCTTTGTAGTCCATTCACACATGGCAACTCATGTCCGGCCTCATAAGAATAAGCTCGTTGTTCTCATTAGTAAGAATAGTGATTCTACCATTCTTTGACACATATTGGACAAAGATTACCTATATGCTACCTGAAATTGGATAAACCGTAATCACATCCAACTACTTGATGATTTCTTTCTTCACCAACTTTTACATGGATGGATTTAACCACCATTGATTCTCAGTACTAGGCACACAATTTGGTTCAAGTTGGATTTTGTGTGTGTAAATTCCAGAAGGAATCACATTAATGTCAGCAATGGACCATCTAATGGCCCTCTTAAAGTTTTTTAGCATAAAAATTCTCAGCTTTCTAATATACCAATCAGCTATGCTAATAATCAATAACGTGTTGTTAGCTCCCAAAATTACATAACAAAGATAGGATGGAAAAGCTTTGAGCTCCAACACTAGAGGCTCCTCAATAGATGGTCGAGGTGGTGGGGTCATTCAGCTCTTCAAATCAAGATCTAACTTATGCGTATAACTGTATGAACCCTTACCCTCAAGTGCGCTCACCATCTCATCATAATTATCAATACCATCACCCTCAAAATTCATAATGACTGTTGCAAGGGCCTCAATGCCAAGTATCTCCTCAATAGAAGATACCAAATCATTCTCATCGACTGTATCCATCATAGAGATCACATGTATGTCCTTTGATTGCTTCATATATTGGCATACCTTAAAGTTAACATGTTCATTGTTCAAGAAAAACTTCATCAGCCCAGTTTTCATATCCAGTTGCAAAGAAAGGCCTTCCCATGATAATAAAAACCTCAAAATCAACCTTGCAGTCAAGGATGATAAAATCAGCTGGAAAAATAAAGGATGCAACCCTCACCAAATATCACACAAGATTCCAACCAGCTTCATCACTATGTGGTCCACCATAAAAAGTCTCATCGAAGTTGGTTTGGGCGACCTCAACCCCAACTGTTTATAGACTGTTAGTGGCATTAAGTTAATGCCAGCACCCAAATCATACAAATCCTTTGTGAAATTGAAACACCCAATAGTTCATGGAATCGAGAATGCTTCTAGGTCTTTCTTTTTCTCAACAAAAAATCTAGAGACTATTTCACTATAATAGTGCACCTTGTACACAATCTCAAAACTTACTGTATGCTTCTTATTCACCAAATCCTTCATAAAATTTACGTAACCTGGCATTTATTTAAGTTCCTCATGAGAGGGATATTCACTTTAACTCCTTCAGTATAGAAATAAACTTTTGATACTTTCCTTCTTTGACTTTAATTTTTAGTCTTTGCAGAAAAGAAGAAAAAGGTCATGAAGGGAGTCAATACTTATAGGACCTTCTTGTACTTCCCCTTTATTTCCTTGGACTCATGATCATCAACTTGAATTTTTCTAGGTGCATTATTATTAATCATTACTTATTCAGAGTCGACCACTTTTTGATCAATTATAATCACCAGATCTAGCACATCATCCATAATATCGAGCATAGAAGGGTTAGTAGTCATCTTATCACTCCAAATAGTAATTGCCAAGTAATAACCATTATTTTTTAGGTTTTAAATGGTATTGCTTGGGAGTGTACCTTGTTGATGCTGATTTAATCTTGTAGAAATCTGACTAAATAGTAGCTCAAGTTGCTTGATAGTGATAGCAACTGATTTAACTTTCTAATTCATACTTGAAATATCTGCCATAATTACTTTAAGGTAGGTTTATGTTTTCTCTACCCCTTTTGTAACCTTTGTAAGCATCTCCTCTATTATTGAATTGCTCAAATTGGCATCACGGTTCCTTAGTGGAACGTAGAGGTCACTCCTATCCTTGAAGTAATCTTTTCTTCTTAAATCATCATCACGATCCTTACTCTTATCTCTATACCCAGACTTGTTGTAGTTGTTATCTTCTTAGTAGTTTTGACCTTAATTTGCCTCATGTTTCAGTTGTCTTGGTTAGACCCTTGGCCCTTAACTCAAAAACCCGCAACCTCTCTATTAATATACTTTACCTCCTCTTCAAAATTTGAATCCTTATACTTAGGTGCCTTACCTTGTGTACCCACCGCATTCACCTTTTCTTCTCCAGCTAGTGTAAATTGTTTAGTAAGCAATCCAATTCAGACCCCAGTTATGCAACCTCTTGAGTGACTGTCACATCTAGTATTCGTTATTCTATTGATGCTTTAATTGTATAAGTATCTGCGAGTCTTCCAGTCTCCTAATTATGTCAACCTCAATTGGTTTTTGTGATCCAATCTAGGATCTCAGAAGCGTACACCCAATGATAATTCATGAATTTCCTACCTATGATAGTGTTCTATAGAATATCTCAAACAAGTTTCTACCAGTCATCCAATGGTTTGGAATACTTTACAACATCTTTTTGAACCTCTACAAAGTTTTATATAATGCCTCTAAATGCAAATGTCTAAAATTATATACCTCATCTTTCAATTGCAGCATTCTAGAGGGCAAAAAAATTGGTCTAAGAATTTATTCGTCAACTCATTCTAAGTAGTAATAGATCCATTTGGTAACTCACTCCAGATAGAATATATAAAGTATAGATCCTACAAAGTTCATAATATCCATATTCACATCATCAGTAGGAAGGCCAGCAAATACCCCCTTCAAATTTAGCAAATAGATTATGGAACTGATAATGTCTAACTTAGTCCCTAATGGCAATTCTAGTGGAATGATTGCACCCATTTTAATTGCCTCCAAATAATCCAAATCTTTCTTAGGATTGTCAAACTAGGGAGATATTATTGTAGAGGTTTTTTCCCCTGTGTCTTCTCTATCTCTCCTGATCATCAAGTGCAGTCAAACGATGTACTTCATCTTGCATAGCTCTTTTATCCCTGACTGCCTTCCTGATAGCTTCTTACCTAGAATTCTCTGCAGCCATCAGTCTAGCAGTGGCATGTCTCGCAGTTTCTAAGCTAAAAGTATGAAGAGTTGGTTGATCATGAATTTTACCACCACCATGATCACCTTCAGCAAGCCTGCTGAATCATGAACTCCTTCGTTAACCATCCTTTGAATACTTCTTAGAATTCTTTCAAGCTTCATGTCAAGTGGAATTAGGGGATTACCTTGACTTTGAGTATTGAGCATACATTAGTATGTGCCCTAAAGACAACAGAAAAGTAAAATTGGGAAACAAAAACCAATAAACCTAACAAACACACTCAAATCAGCTTTATACCCATACTCCCGACAATAGTGCCAAAATTTGATGTCACCCAAATTAAACCTCTAAGCAAAGTATAAAGTGGTCATTAATCAAATATAGACCCCAACTAGGTTGGTTCGATCCTACAAGAAATAGGTCGGATTCTCAATCAAGATATATGTCGAGACAATTAATAATAATTTTCAGTAAAATTGGGGCATTTATAAATAAATAGTTCAGTAGTAACAGTCATTGAATTGTTAGATGTGTAATCAATATGATAAAAGCACTAGGACTATATTCCCTAATAACTTCATAAATACATAAGTTCATCATACTTTTTAATTCCTCTTGATGTTTGATATGCAGAATTGATAGGTTATGTATACTTAGAACAGCTTTACGCTCTTGTCTAAGTAGTATCCTCATGTAAGTTTACTCTTCTCCTAAATCTGTGTTCGTAATCCTTATCTCGAATCCCAAATAGATATTTTGTATTATCGACTCAAGCTATTATGTGGAGGTTCTATACCTCTATTGTTTGTTCTCTTATTCCCATCCATATTCATTCTTTCATCTAAAATACATATTAGGCAAGTTCTAACATTGTGCACCTTCAAAAAACATTCAAAACTAAGAAAATAATCAATAAATATGGAAACTAGTTGAAAATTACTCAGTACTATGAATCCTGTGTTGTTAATTCATCATGATTCCCACAACCCTAGTTGAGGTGTTTATCTAGTCCTAATTACAAGAATATAAGAAGAAATCCGAGATGAAAGCATAATTAAAGACTTACAATAAGAATATAGAAAACTCTAAGATCTTAATTTGAATTAAACCCTAAAAAACAATATTTGTACTTGCACAACCAACAATATGTCTTGAAAGTAATAGTAGAATGTAAAAATACAAAATTAAATGAATAAGAGTATTTATAGTCAAAACAAAACCTATCCTAGAAGAAAATCTGAGTCAGTCCCATTGGACGAGTAAAAGGTACGATCGTGGTCAACTACCACAATCGTCCTTCAATGCTCATGGTTTCATTGAGAACTTTGTCATCTTCAGGTCTTCAATAGTATGTCCCTTGGTATGGCATTGTGACTTCTACCTAAGATTGTATAATGTTTTTGTCTGATCATATCCCACTTCAACTCTGGCAGACTTCACTTCTGGCCCTCATTCCCATGACCTCAAGGTAAGATTTTCATATCTAGGCACGATCGTGGGATCCAATTGTTTGATCCTATTTTTCCATAGCTTCTACATGCATGTTTCTAGGATATCTTTACCACACCTAGATAGTATGAACATATGATCGACGAATGATCATGGGAGCCCTCGTCTGAGTAACATCTAAGTGTCACTCCTCTATGTTTCTGATGATGCCTAAATAGGATGGCGGCCAAATACCATGATCGTGGAAATAGTCATTTAATGCCCTTTATTGTCCAAAATCTAGAATTCCACTCTTTGGGACCTATTTGACCTACAAAAACCCATCATATCCACATAGAACGATCCTTTTACTTGCAAATATTTATTATTTTAAACATCACAAGTGTCGTAATTTTATGGAACATTAATTTAAATTCTACTAAGGCACAAGAATTTATGCATTGAGCAAAATAAATTATTTCATAATGAGTAACTTGTAGGACCCCCAATTTTTCAAAAGCATCCATAATTATATTAGAGTCACCACCTACCACCTAAGACTTATCTATATTGATGCTATTATCTTCCTCTCCAGAGTATTATATCTAGCATAGACTATAGTTATGAAAACCTCTTTCTATATTTATTGATGTACAAATTGTATATTGATTTGCTGATGCTTATCATTAACCACACTTTCACTCCATTCATTATTCCAAAACACCCAAATTTTAGAAGAACGGTTTGCTACAGTATTATCCATCCCAAGCTTCCTTCTATAATTCTCTAACTCACGAGACTCTTTATAAGGTTCCAAAAAGGAAATATTTGAATGTTTATTTTTTTAAGATCAATTAACCTCTCAAAAGAATTTTGAGTGTTAACTATCTACCGTTTCCAAAAAAATTTATCCATCATCATCTAGAAAGTGAGAGTTTCACAGAGCTACTCCTTATGTTTTTAGCCTTACCAAATTTAGTCATCTTCCTACCTGCTCTCATCTTCTTTTTATTTCTTGGTGAAAGGTCTCCCTTTACAATTACATCCTTGATATTTTTTTGGATGTCTTCATCGTCCTCATCATCTTTTTTATCATTTGTACCTTTTCTGCCTTGGATTTGCAATGAGTCTTGTTCTAATTCATCAATTGTGCTCTCTCCATACTTATTTGTTGTTGAACCTTCTTCTTTCCATTCAATTCACTTACAATTCTCTCTTTGCCTAGTGACTTTTCCTCTCTTCTTTTCTCATCCACTATTTTATCACCCTCACTATGATTTTCTTCTTTACTTTATGTCTCTTTGATCCTTTGGCTATCATCATTTATGGTAATAGTCGTATCCCTTTTCTTCTGATTATTTTCTTTATCATCCTCTTTTTTCTTGTTAGGAATTTTATTATTATCCTTCTCATATTCCTCTCTTATTTGAACACCTTTTTTTGCATTCTGTGCATTTTTTTTATCTTATGGAGTTTGTTTGCTGTATTTCATTTACCCTCACCCTATTTACCAAACACATCATCTACCTATTTCTTTGTAGAGTCCTTGCCATTGTTTTTGCCTTCATTCTTTGACTTTATTATTGTATTTGATGGGACTTCCTTCTGCAGATTACCAGTACCTTTATTACCATCAAACTTGTTCCCTGTAAGAATATCATCATCTTTCATAGCAATATATTTTTGATTCCATCTTTGAGCCATCCCTCCTCTGTATAAATATATCTTCTCCTTGCACCATTTTTTGCCTTGTTTCCTGAAAATAATTCTCCTTTTTCTTTCCTTTGTCACTCTGATTTGTCCTTTTCTTCTCTTTTTGTTCTTCTTTCTGACTACTAGACTTGTTATTCACTTTTTTCTTTTCATTGTCTTTCTTCTTTGGGTATAATTTAGGGTGTAGAACAAAACATTTCTTATTGTATCCCTGTAATTTATAAATCTTGCAATATTTGGGCAAAATCCATTTGGCCACTATTTCACCCGACTTCTTCTTGATACCAACATTAACTCTCTTTGAAAAATCAATTAGCAAGTCTACCTCTACCTTGACTCTAGCATATCTTGGTCTTGTTTTGTTGTTTGGAGTCATATCAACTTGAAAAGGTTACCACCTTCAGCAGCAAGTGAAATATGGTTTTTTCCCCACAAAAATAGGTTGTAATATAGGTAGTGAAATTCATGCAATTGCTATCAATGTTTCCTCCTTAGAATCAAATAGTGGATTCTATTTGAGTGTACTCATTGGATGGTTCCAATTCCCATGAGCAATATAAAAAATAGGTTTTGATAAATGGTTCACATAGTCTTCCATCCTTGAAGCCCTTATGAAAATTTATCAGTTACATAACTAACCTATGTTAACGCCTCTTTTCAATTCACATTGTTTAGGAATGACCTTCCTAAGTTCTTGAATATACAGCCAACCATACGAGAATTTTTCAACGACTGCATATTCGAAATACTCATTTACTATCATTTATGTTATCTCTTCTTTCCAGATAATTCTAGGTTCTCCATGCAAGTAAGTTATAGGATTTATTAGTAAAGGTGTGTAAATGGATAAAGGGGGTTGAAGGGTTGCAAGCATAAGTAATCTCCCTACCAGTATTCGATGTAGGCACAGAGTTAAGGGGCTGAGCAACTTCTGAGAGAGGCTGCCCAATGTCCAAGTTGGTCATTTAAGTGTTCACAAAACTTTGGCTGAATAATTTCGTAATTAAGTTGAGTATTGCGTTACTTCAATATAATAATTGATTATTTCAATGCTTGAAATTTGAAGAAGACACCAAAAAGTCCTTTTGTAAGCAAACAACATACAAGATTAATTTTGCAAAATACAGAAGATTTGCTTAGATTTCAACATATTTAATAAAGAAAATAATAATGATGAAAGAGGGATAAAAAAGAAGCAAATATAGAAAAATGTGGTTTTACACTTGTTATTAGGATATAAATGAGGCAAACAAAAAGTAACCCCATATAAAAATAATATTATAATTATTTAAAGACTATATTATTTTTAATTATTGTAAGGTACTCATATCATAAGATAAAAAGTTATTTTACTTTCTCACCAAAATTTTTTTCCAAACCTAATGTTACATAGGATTTTATTTAAAATAATACATATAAAACACTTCTTTAGGGAAAAAAAATGGTGCCCCAAAAAAAGTGGGGCCCCAAGCCACTAATTTAGTGGCCTTATGGTAGAGCCGGCCGTAAAGCTCACCTAATATAATTTCTCAAAATTAGACATATTTTATGAAGGGGAGCGAAGGAGTATTACAGAAAACGTCTTGTTAGCACAGGATATAATCAGAGACATGAACATGAGAAACAAGAATATCAATGTAGCGGTCAAATTAGATATGACCAAAGAATATGATAGAGTTTCATGGATATTTCTTACAAAGGTATTAAGGAGATTTGGGTTTTCAAAGGTCATTATTGATATGGTTTGGAGACTGATTTCCAACAACTGGTAGTTACTGTTGATAAATGGGCATTTCTTTGATTTTTCAGTCTTCAAGAGGAGTTAAGCAAGGTGATCCTCTTTCACTTGTATTGTTCATAATTGTAGCAGAAGTCCTATCAAGGGGGCTTAACATGTAATATTGTGACAATCAATTCAAGAGATATGGACTTCCAAAGTGAAGTCCTGAAATCAATAACCTCTTTTATGTTGATGGCACTATTCTATTCTATTCAGGAGACAAGGTATCTATCATTAAAATGATGGTGGTTTTAACGAATTATGGGAGTATTTTAGGACAATTAGTGAACAAGAAAAAGACTTTTTCCAATCTACATGACAAAACATCACTGATTGTTGCAATAAGACTAAAAAGGTTAACAGGTATAATGCAAGGGAATTTTCCTTTTATATACTTGGAATGCCCTGGGGAAGTAGAACATGAAATTTGGTGGCAGGTCATAGCAGGAAACTCTAGCTTTTGGTTTGATAACTGGACAAAGTTAGGGACATTATATCATGTGGAATAACAGGATATAGAAGAAGAAGAAGTGGAAGTTCAAGAATTCAGAAAATAACAGAGCTTGGTGGATGGGGAATACTAAAGGTGATTTTACAGTGAGTCGGCTTATCATATATAAGGTACAAGAGAGAAGAAATAGAATTAATATAGAATATTTGGATAAAAGAAATTAATTTTAAAATTGCTTTCTTCTTATAGAGAGTATGGAAGAAAAGGATACCTATAGATGATAATCTTAAGAGGATGTAGATCTAAATTATCTCAAAGTGTCAATGTTGTGATGCAGAACATCAAGAAACCATGACAAACTTATTACTAACAGCGCCCATATCTCAACAGTTATGGAGGCAGTTTGCTACATGTGTAGGTATCAGCATGGATGGACTTAACTACATCAGGCAATCCACAAGTGTGAAGCTATGAAAGAAATCTAAAAATAAGAAAAATCTTCAAAGCAGTGCCAGCAATATTAATGTGGGAACTGTGGAAGAGGAGTAATACTAAAAGACATGGAAAAGATAATACTTTGGAGAAGATTAAAAAGCAATTCCAAAAGAATATGTTTTATCTTATCAAAGTAAACTTTTCATGGATTAAAGAGGTATCTTTTCACTGGAATGGAATGGTGAATACATTACTGGTATACAAACCCAGACTTCACTACTTGCTAGTGAAATGGTATATGCTAGAAGATGGATGAATTAAATATAATACGAATGGTGCTAGCAATGGGAATCTAGGTATGAGTTCTTACAGATTTTATATTAGAAACAGTGAGGGTGATCTAATATATGTAGAGGCTCATAATTTGGGAATTAGTAGTAATATAAAAGCTAAATCAATAGCTATCCTAAAGGCCATAAAGTATTGTCTAAGTCAAAATTTTATGCATATTCATCTAGAGATAGACTCTTTGGGGATCAAAAAAATTATCACAGGAGAGTGGAAAGTACCTTGAGCTTTAGGGAAGAGGATTGAGAAAATCAGGGAGCTTATGATATAGCTAAACATCAACATAAAGCATGTATACAAAGAGGCCAATCAACTAGCAGATTTCATGGCAAACTTAGCAATAGAGCAGGAGCATATAATACAGTGCCACAGTTTCAACCAGCTACCAAGTAAAGGGAGAAAGATTCTCAACATAGACAAAATGCAAATACCATCAATAAGAGTCAGAACCAGAAAGATAATTGTAAGCAACTTATTTTTCTCCATTTCTGCTTCAGCTACATAGAATACATGAATCAATAAGAATAAACAAAGAAAGGACCTACATACGAGGACAAAAAAGGAGATACTTACACAGATCTATGGAGCTGAAATGCAATGTTCAAGCTCTCTATCGAGTTACAGCTGAACTCATGGACATCCACCGATAACACACCTGAAAGAGGAGATTTCAGTGAGTAGGGAATCATTTCAACAAAAAGAGAATGGAAAAGGAGAGTTCTTACTTCTGCAAGCTAAGCAAGAAACAGATATACAAGAAGCGGTGGAGATAATTCATCACCTAGAGCATGAGGAGGGGGAGATGACTGTTGGTGAGGAACAAGCGCAACATATTTAGAGGCGACGGCGGAGACACAAAGATGATGAGGTTCAATTAGGAAACCCTAGGATTAGGGAACTTTATAAAGACCCGAACGGGTCATATGGACTGAGTTTGGGCTTCATGTTTATATTTATGTATGTTGGGCTGATCGAACCGCTTGAGGATTATTAATAAAATGGAACATGCAGTCCACTATTAATTTTTTTTTAAAAAAAAAAAAGAGCATGAAGCTCAGGCTACGTATTCAATAACGTGATGTATCAATCAAATACAAATCTAGTAAACAACCGTTATGTGTGTCTCCTTGTGGCATTCCCAATAAAAATAATGATCAAGCAAAGTTCTTCAAGCGTTCAAAATGACATGTCTTAACCAAACAACTACAATTTATCACATAACTTTTACTACAGGCTATATGACTTGTAGAAGCAATCAAAATCAAGCAAGAGAGGACACATTAAGAAGTTAATCAAGCAAGATAGAAGACATTCATAAGTTGGTGAAATTCTACCCGTAGTAACAAAGTGTTGCCTGATATTTTGTAGATGAAAATCACAATGAGTTTCGTATCATACTACATTGAGGAAAGACATCATTACAGTCCTCGAATGATTAAGGAAGAGGAATCAAAGGAATATAATACACAAAATTATACTAACAAAAATTCAAGAATAAATTTATTTTTCTTCATAATTTATTTTTGATTACAATTGATTTTCCATAATGCAAAATTTGTCGCGAGCGACAACATGCTTGAAGAAATAATAGGAAAAACATGAAAATATTAGTGTTAGTCGCGTGGGACACAAAATAAAAAATTTCAAATAGTATGATATGTGCCAAGTTGAGCAATGCGAAGATTTATTAGACATACAACTGTAAATGCTCTTGTTTTGAATTTCATTTTATGTCCTTTTCTCTTTATCTACACTTTATCAACAAAATCCTGTATAACAGTGGATAATATATATATTTCTTCACTTCATTAGTGGCCCTTTTTAAAAGTAAAATTGATCACCACTATCTTGTTCGGTAGGAAGGTAACTACCATGCAAAATCAATCTAATCTTTTCAGCAAATGAGGAAAATATACATACTATTTACATAAAATAATAAACAAAATAGACAAGTTCATGAAAAAGAGCTGTACGCAATATGGCCTGGTGAATGGTGGGGTTTAAGTTGAGGATGCTTTATAGCACAGCTCCATTTTTGCCTATTTAATCATAATCCTTCTTCAATAAGTAATTACTATATATTTCTCTCATCTTTGAAAAGTTTTTAAGTAATTTAGAAGTGGAGAAGGTTTTTGGGCATTGAGCATGCATTAACAGCATAAAGGATCACAAAACTAACAGCAGTACTGCTAAGGAAAAAGTGGAATATATATATATATATATATATATATATATATATATAAACTGAGTTATTTATAATGAAGCCAAACAGCATTAATGCGTAATTGGGACATAGAAGCAACTTGAGATATGGAATTGATATAATTAATATACACTCACCTGTTTAATCAAAATGTTTCTCTCCGTCACAAACCACCAAACAAGAGCCACCTAAACTTTACATGGGATGTCTTTTATTTATATTTATATTTATTTATAACAGTAGCATTCACATCAGCTTTCTCACACAGACTATTCTATTGCGTTCCAAGCCACATTTTGCTAAACTGATCTAGGCCGGATTGGCTAAATTTGCAATTAGTATTAGCTAATATAAAAAAGTGAACTTTAATTTCATGTATAATTTCAATTTCTCTACTCCTGTCAATTGAATCTAGTAATTAAATGCTAATTTGACTATTAGATTGTTCTTTCATTTTCTAATTCAATCTCTATCTTCTTATTACTATTTGCTCCTTGAATGGTTGTTCGATTTCTTGTTTCTTTGAATTTGGTTGACATCACTCTACAAACCACAATGCTCGAAATAACAGGATTTCATTAATCTTCTTATTAATGCAACTCGCCAGTTATTATGTTCTTTGACGGCCATGTTATCTAGTAAGCTACGCTCTATCAAAAATTATGCAGATGAAAATATATTACCCATACAAGTTTATTTTTCTTGTGCTAGTATGTGCACGTGCATTGGGAGACAGAGGGAGAACATCAATACAGTAATCAAATCTATACTGTTAGCATGTAAATCTTACGGTGTTAAGACTTTTCGGGCAATGACAAAACTGGCAGATCAGTAATTTCAATGATAGGCAACTGGCTCTTCTTTGTCTTATTGCTCAAACAGTGTCTTCTCTAAGTGATATTTAAGCTTTTAACCCCAAAAAGACAAAACAGCTCACAATATTTGTCTGGTATATGTACTCTCGGTTGATGTGTGATTATATCTTAAGGATCCTTTGGAACTTCCAACTGTCACCAGATTTTCTCTGAAATTGAGACTAATCACACTGGTTGGATAAACTAATTAAATGTCACTCTAAACTTTCGACTATATGTTACAAATATCTTGGTCATATCGCAATGTGTACTTCCTACTCCATCAACCCCTAGTGGCGTGAGGCTTCTTTGGTGTCACGAAAAAGTGGACCCAAATCTTACACTTTGGGTCCATTTTTTTGTGAGACCCACGCGACTAGTGTCAGTAGTGTGAGTCTGCAAAATAAAACAATTCGAAGCTTGAGAATGATATTGGAAGCTAATCTTCAAGATCCAGAAACTTGCTTCTGATTCTTGAGGTGAAAACTTCTGCTTTGCCAAAAAAACTGAACACCAACTTCATAGTTGTTGCCAAATGATATAAGCTTCCCAACATTCTCTTGCAGTGATAGCACATAAGGAAATAAGAAATGTCCCCAAAAGCAGTTTCCTCACAAGAAGTCAGTGTGGTTATATCAGCATCAGCAGCATGCTCATAATGACCGTAAAGTATGTCGATATCGATTGAGTGGATCAAGTCAGTCAGAGAACAAGTCATGCTTCAAGCAGACGCAGAAAGACTGTTCATTTTACTTCCCAATCTCTTCAAGCTTGTCGAGGACCTGCTTTATAGTAGGCCTAAGAGCAGGTGAGGGAGAACAACAAGCCACTGCAAGCTGAAGGAATTCATAAACATGATCTTCATTAACTGCCCTTTGGCCATCAGTTTGGCTAACCAGAATCTGCGGATGATAAAAATCCGCAACTCTATGATCAAGAATTGCACTTTGAATGGCATTAGGCAAATAAATATCCTTATCAACATTTGGTTTCTTGTAGAGTGGTTCTTTCCCTGTTAATAACTCTAACAAGATAATCCCAAGGCTGTAAATGTCAGTTTCTTCGCTAACTTCTTTCATCTTGATTAATTCAGGGGCTTTGTACCCCTGAGCTGCTGAAGTTTCAAGCATTTCTTGGCCTGCAGTTGGATTCAAGAGAAGATGCAACCCAAAATCCGACACATACGGTCTGAAGTGTCGATCCAAAAGTATATTATTCGACTTGAGATTTCCATGGATAATGGGAATTTCCAAGTCTGAGTGAAGATAATCTAGTCCTTGAGCAATGCCAATGGAGATCCTACATATGACGTGCCATTTGTGAGCCTCACCGTTCCCATCTGTATCATTAGACAATTTAATTTATAAAACAAAAATGCATTTGTATACTTGAGACATATATGGAACCTAATACATTAGTATATTTGAGACATGAGAGTGATTCAACTTTAACACGATTAGAAATTAATGAAACTATAGATTGGACAAAGTGCCTACGATTAGGTTCTAAAATGACAAAGGAAACTAACTAAAATTTAAGGCAAGATTTGTTGAAACTATTACACTGCACATGTGTACAGTGGCGAACTCAGGATTTAAGAAAAGTGGGTGCTTACTACAGAAAAAAAATAAAAAATCACGTGCACCTAACCAACTTCTTGTTTAGTGGTGCTTTTATATAATTTATACCCATTTTCGTATATTTTTTATGTAATTATACCTATTCCGCGTCGAGTTTAGTGGGTGCCGGAGCACCCAAAGTTGATGTGTAGGTCCGCCCCTGCATGTGTAGGTTTTTAAATAAGAAGAAAACAAATTCCTCCTAAATCCAGAAAGCAAACTTTTTCAATGCAAACAAACATTTCCAGGGACCCAAGAAAACGATAATTATGGAGAAATATAATAGTATCACGGCTAAAATATTTTTAAAAAAAAACTAGGAGGAAAAAAAAAGGAAGAAAGTCAAGTTCCATCTATGCTTTTCAGATTCAGAAACACTGATTGTTGAGATGTCACCAAAAAAGGTGAAGAGAAAAGGAAACAATCAAAGTACCAAATATTTAAACCAACTTAATAAAAGGTCAGTGCACTAATATCTTGATTCAAACCGCATATAGATATCTAATAATTGAAGTCCCTTCAAAAGGGAAGATAAAGTAAATTACTCATTCCAGTTGTGAGAAAATGATTGACAGGGACTCTTTCCAAGGCACCAAATGGCAAAATCAAGATCCCCCATTTTTGCCCTGAAGATTTTGTAGTATATTAACTAATAGTAGAAGAAAACAGAAAATTGAAATGTTTTTCAAGCTGTGGAAATCAAGCATCTCCTGCCAGATGTTACAACTCTTTTAAACGACTAATCTACTCTTTTCTTATTCTATTTCCAAGACAAGAAACTTCTTTGAATGCACACCACACATAGGCTTAAAGATTAGCTTTTTTTATACAACAGCATACCCAGTTTATTCCTACATAGGTGAGGAGGACAGAGTGTACGCAGACTATACCACTACCCAAAGATTAGCTTTTTTTTATAATCCTGATTTTTGAGCCACTTTGCACACACCTTATACCTCTACTGAGATTTGATCATAAGACCTCATGCTCCTCCTCAACCCACTTTATTGACCATTAGGTCACACACTTGGTTGCCAATAGGCTAAAACATTGTTAGCAGTGAAGTCTTTGAGTTTTAAAATTATGGGATCACAATTTTAACACTTGTTGATATTTTAGTAATTCTTTTACCATATACATTAGGTTCAATTGAAAACCATAGAGCAGAGGCACATGAGATGAATGCCATACAATGCAACAAAGCAAGAAGCAAGAGCCATACCTCTAATCAATTGAGCTAAAGTGCCATGTCGATAAAAAGGATGTACCATCAATTTCTCTCCTCTTGGCCCTGCATAAAATGCACACAAAGGCACCAAATTAGGATGCCTTAAAGACCCCAAAAGCTCCATAACAGGCACCACTTCTTTCATTGTCACAGTACAAGCTGGTCTCAAGAATCTCAACAATGTAAGCCTATCAATACTCAACAAAGTAGCCCTGTATAAAGTCCCATAACTTGATTTCCCTATAACTTCTCCAGGAGCATCCAAGATGTCATACACAGTAAGATCTTCACCATCTTGAAACTTTATTAACAAATCTTTTTCAACCCCATCTCTTTCTTTAACCTCAAAACTAGCTTCTACATCTCTAGAAACAGTTTCCCTTCTTTTTTTCGTACATAAATAGATCACTACCAAGAAAACTGTTATTGCAGTTAATGAGCTTGATAGTGTAATAAGTATGAGCATATGCTTATGTTCCATTTTCTTTAATGAAAAGGGTCTGACACTGCTGAAAAAGATTGAAAATTTTATGACATTTTGAAGGAAAAAATAAAGGAAGATTCAAGATTTGGTTAGAAGGGGCAAGTATTGAAAATGTGTGAAAGGGGAATGTAATGATTGTTCATGGAAATGGAAAGAGAAGAAATCTAAAGGGGGGCTTGCGGAGATTGTGGGGAAACAAAATCAGGAAGAGGACTTTGGCTTTGAAAGAAAGTTGCCGCAGACAGAGGGGAAAAGAGAGAGAGAAAGCGAACAAGTCAGAAGAGGGGAGTTGGCAAGAGAAAGAGTACACATATGGAGGCATGTGTCTATTATATGGAAACAATTCTTTTCTTCATCACATCTCATGGTTATTACCCTATTCCTTTAAATTGATTTACCTCTTTTGATTGGGTACTAAGTTTAAAAAAGTTTTAAAAAAAAAATTAAATTTTTATAATTTTAAATTAAAGATATATGGCAAATCAAATATATTAAAATATTTTTAAATTTTATAATTTTAAATATGTCATATAAAAAATTAAAATTTAAAAAAAAAAAAGTTAAAGAGGAAAACATCATTCTTTTTTTAACATATTAAAAAAAAGACCAAACAACTATTATTTATTATACTAGATATTAGAGCACGTGCTAGCACCGACCTAATACATGTTATTTTTATCCCAATTTATATGGCAGATAAAATTTAAAAAGTCAATCAAGTTTTTTGTATGATTTTTAAATATTTTAAGATGTTAATTATTGATTTATAGTACGTTCTTTTTGTCTCAATTTATGTGGTACTGATGAAATATTTGAGAAAGTCAATCAAATTTGTTATATAATTTTTAGATGTTTTAAGTTGTTAATTATTACTTCCTCCGTTTCAAAAAGAATGGTCTAGTTTAACTTCGCATGAAATTTAAGAAAAATAAAGAAAACTTTTGAATCTTGTGATCTTAAATTAAAGATATGTCAAATGTACCAAAATTTCCTTCAATCTAATGGTCTTAAATATGTCACGTGAAAAGTTAGAATTAAAAAGTTGTTTAAAAAGAAAAAGAATAGAAAGTGGTTATTCTTTTTTAAATGGAGAGAGTATGATTTTATAACACATTCTAAGTAATTTTCCAATTTATATGACATTGATTGAATTTTAAAAGTCAAACCAATTTTCTGTACAACCTTTAAATTTATTGGTTCTTGTGATTTATATTACTTTTTACGATATTTTAAAATAATATATAACTTCATCTATCTCAATTTAAGATGCATTGATAAAATTTTGAGTCAATCAAAAATGTTATGTGTCTTTAAATAATTTAAATTGTTAAAATTTATAATATTTTTTACGTAATTTTTAAATATATAATAAATTTAAAAATAAATTTAAAAAAAATTACAAAAATACTCTCGATCAAAAATAAACACGACAACTGTCAGCTCTTTGCTCATTGGCGTTATCATAGTAGTAATACGCTCTATTATGTTCTTGTATTAATTGACTCGCCATTCCTCCATATCCTCACCAAAATAGGGTACCTTATTTCTCCAAAATCACATCTTATTTTTTATTTTATTTTCTTATAA
This sequence comes from Capsicum annuum, assembly GCF_002878395.1. Classification (NCBI taxonomy): domain Eukaryota; kingdom Viridiplantae; phylum Streptophyta; class Magnoliopsida; order Solanales; family Solanaceae; genus Capsicum; species Capsicum annuum. The sequence continues at coordinate 177,446,808 of NC_061113.1, forward strand.
ATTTCATAGTGTTAATATTTAGTGTGTCATTACAAATGTTTAATATCACATAATTCAATATATATATATATATATATATATATATATATATATATAAAGTCTCTTGTACTTTCTTAATATTTATATCCAATTAAAGTAAGACACACAAATTAAATATACAGAGTATATATACTCCTTCCATTTCACTATATTTGACCCTATTTCCTTATTATTTCATTTTTTATATTTTCTTAGTGAAAATTCTTAGTCACATAAATATCATGATATATTTGAAATCACAAGTTTGAAAAATCATTATCACGCAATATACGTTTTTCAAGAAGTTCTAAAAGTTTTTTTTAAAAAAATTTTATATCGAGTCAAATAAAGTATAACTCACAGAATATGTAGCGGAGCCAACATATATTCAAGTGATGTCAATTAAGATCAACCTTTTGATGTATATATACTATACATTGATTCCATTTAACTTTTGTGTGGATTTATTTTTTTATATTTTGATACTACTTAGTGAGAAAGTTAACTCTATCATCGGATGGAGTAATAATTAGGAAGAACTAAATAACTTTATTATTATATAATATATAGTATATGGTATAGAGTTTTTTTTTTTTTCGGTTGTTGAGGTATCCCACAGCCGGCACCAGTAAATCTAATCCTCCGTTCCTTCAGCGCATTTTATGGTAGGAAACTGGCCACAGAGTTTGCTCCATTCGTCAGGGGCGGGGATCGAACCCCCGACCTCTTGCTTAAGGGACGTAGCGTTGAACCACTATGGCAACTCTGATGGTTATGGTATCGAGTTAATCTAGTCCATTTCATACTTGTTACTAGGCCTGGGCAACAAGTTTGAGCAGGCTCCGGACTTGATTTGGCTCACCTATATTTAGTTCGCCTCAGTTTGGTTTGCTTTTGATTAAAATTTAATTCAATTTGGCTTAATTTAACTCGATTAAAGCAAGGGTCAGTAAAATTCGGGCTCGGTTGACTCGTTTTGATCGTATCATGATTACTATAAAATCAAAATTCATCCATTGATCTTAATTAATTTTACAAAGTGCGTGTCAATTTAATAATCATTATTTGTTATATTCAATTTATAATTTTATACTTCTTTAATTAATTTAATATAAAAAAATTATTATAGCATCGTTAATTAAAATTATTATATGGTTGGTATAAAATGCAATTAATATTTTAAATTTAAGAGTTAAATTAAATAAATTTAATGTTGTACAAATTTTTAAAATTTACTGTTGATTTATTTTTGTTAATTTTATTTTTCCTGAAAGTTCTTTTACATTTAATATAAAGTCAACATCATCTAAATTTGAGTTCTAATTTACATTAATATTTACCTTGAATGCAATCATCAAATTAAACTACTAATACTTATATTTTTCTTAATCAACTATTTTGATTTAATTTTTTTGATGGTGTAACATGCACTCTGTAGAACTAAACATTAAACTCAGGCTCCGCTCGACTCGAGCTAGATTATATTTGACAAAGCTCTATTAATATTAGTTTGGGTTTGATACTGATACGCCCAAATTACAACTCTCGTTAGAAAGTGTAAGCGGTCGCTGTCAAATATAGAACTCAACTGGGTTGGGTGTCGAATCCCACAGGGAATACTATGTTCACTAAGTATTGTGGTTGTTATTAGACTGTTGACCGAAGGTTCCAAAATAAAGGGGGGGTTTGATTTATCAATTGTAGTCAAATATTTGTAGAAAGTAATCCAACTGTAGGTTGTAATGCAAATAGTAATTCAATAAAATAAGTCATACTAGAGTTATGGTTACCAAGATGCTTAAGTAGCTAGGGTTGTGAACTATTTTGGATTCTTAATGAACAATTCTAATTGCAAGAGTAGTTGAATTCTCTGGTTTACCCATTAGTTTCTCAACCTAAATGAGTAACTTATCCTTTAATTCTTTCAAACTTAAGGAACATATTATTTATTCAACTATATTCTCACATGGATTGATCCGGTTAAGGCATCTACCCTCTATCTAAAGGTTAAAGCCCTTAGATTTATATAAACCCTTTCTTTTTCCAACAAACACTTTTCTATTCGAACAAGGGTTGTTCTTGGGCTCACTTTTCAAGTTTGCAACCAAGAAAAATCATTAAAATGAAGAAGGGTTTATGCAATGTCAATTAATCATGAGAATCTACTAGATTCACAACCTCCAATCAGCTATTCACATCAAGACTCCCATAACCCTAGTTATGGGAGCTTAGCCATACCTCTCCATAACAGAAAGAGAAGAAATCATTGTGTTATTCATAAATTAATTCAAAATTTACTTACAAAAGTCACAATTATTGTTCTTCAATCTTCAGTGGAGAAAATGATAATGAAATCTAGATCCACAATTCTCTAATGAATCTTAAATAATAACTATGTACAATATGTTTTCTAGTATGAAAAACTCTCATAAAGATAAAAGATAAAACCTAAAATTGAGTATTTATATGTTCCCAGGTAAAAGAAATTTAAAATTCAAATATTATAAAATCCACATCCAAAGTGAAAACCAAAGTGGTGGTCCGTCGCACGACTGACGGTCCACTATTTGGTCCGACACAGCTGATCCTAGAGGGTCACATTCTGGTTAAGACCGACGGTCTACATGGTGGTCCATCATAAGACTGACGGCCCACCATCTTTGATACGGGAATTCTTCGGTCGAGACCTTTCACACGAAGCTAAGCACATGAGTTACAACGACTCCAAGCCTTGTTCACATTCTTGGCCATGTGTGAGGCCTTTGTGAGCCCATCTAAGGGCCTATATTTAATAAAATGTAAAGAGGCCCACCAAGACACCCCAAACCCACTCATTTAAATGCCAAGGGTAATTTGGTCTTTGTCTCTCCTTTCTAAGTGACTATATAAGCCATGTAATAGGGCTAGTCTTGTTTTAGTTCATTCCTATTATTCAAGAAACAAAGACTTGTAAATTTTTGACTTCTCTTTCTCATCATTTAGAGAGGCCAAAATCAAATTCTCACTAGTAGAGTGATACTAGTGTTGTATCTTGGCTAGAAATTAGGTTCTTGAGGTTCTTTGAGTTCCTCTTGGTCCAAGTGAGAACTTGGTATTGATATTTATTAGTCTTAGGATCCCTTCTCTTGTTAGGGTTCTTAGATTAATGAATATTGTGTGTCAAGTTTCTATCTCTTTCTTTGTAAATCTTGTTAACATTGTGTTGTTGAATATAAAAGTCTAGTGAAGCCGTGTGGGGCTCTTTCGATTCACTAGCAATATTGTCTTTGTTGTTCTTGTTGTTAAACTCACTTTTCTAGTTCAAACAAGTGTTGCAAGCCTAGTGAAGCCGTGTGTGGACATTTTTGATTCACTAGCACTTTGTTGTTCATCTTGTTGTTCTTGTGTTGGTTGGAATCTCTTGATACACACTTAGCATTGTATCATTTAGTATCAAAGCTCAAGGCTAGGTTTTTTTCTTACAAAAACAATCTTAGAAGGCTCTTACCAAAAAGTGTGTTCTTGAACATTTTGGTAAAAAAAATTAGTTGTAGATCTACAAAAGTTTTACTTGTTTAGTTGTTTCTTGTGTTGGTTTCTTTCTCATCAACACAAAGGGTGTCTAAATCTAAAGTTGAGCTTAATGAAAAAGAGAATTGTGTTGTGAAAAAAACAAACCTTGGAAGTGACCATTGTGGTGTATTGTTGTTGTGTTCTTGAAGGTGTTGATATTGTGTTCATCCTAAACTTCTCCTCATCTTATGTCTTAACTTCTATAAAGATAAATAGATCCAAAAAGGTTGTAAGACAAAATTGAAAATTGTTTGTGAGAAGACTTGCCAACATCACCTTTTCAAGACTTGACAACCACTTTTCTTTAAAACAAGGAACCTTGTCTTGTGGGACTAGTGAGGTCAAACATCACCTTTTGAGTTTGAAAAAAAAAAGTGTTTGAAAAATGTTACAACAATTTATGTTTTCCATCCCAATAACAAGTCATCCATTACAAAAGATTTAAGGGACTAAGACTTCAAGTTGATGAACTATTTATGTGGACCCGCGGCCATTGACATGTTGCCACGTCACCCTAGTTACTGTTCACGTGATAATTAAGCTCAAATTTGGACGTTCTAGTTTCTAATTATTGATTTCTAGTTTCCTCTAATTGACTTGAGAACTAATTAACAAACTAGTACATTTCTACTAGCTTGTCAATTAGTCACTTAAAGCCTTGTGTTCATGTCAACGTTTGTTTATGTGCTTTTGTTGTTTGAATACGTTGTAACTCTTGGCTCTAGTCCAACGAGAATTCTTTTAGTTTCAAACAAGAATCCATTTCGGGCAAGAGCATACTCATACCTTACGAATTCATGGGTTCCTAGCCAATCTACAACTCTTGTGGAACTTGAGTGTGAGTGAACCAAGATAGTGTGAGTGAGGAGAGGGATTTTAAACTAACTTATTTTTTACTTGTGTAGGTGATACCTTGATAATGGAAGAAACCACGTCTCAAACCGTGGATTCTAATGAAATGGAGAATATGAGGGTCACTCTTGAGGCTATGACCCGAGCTCTTGAAAGGTTGAATACGGAAGTAAGAGCCATAAGGGGAGAAGTGACAACTATTAGTGGGAGATTAGAACAAGTGGAGAGTCAAAGGAACTCTCGTCCTTCTACTCCTCGACATGTTTCATCAAGTGGACATGATAGAAATTCCTCCGCTACCGTTACTCCCAAAACATGGCCACAATTGCCAAATCCTTTACTAGCTCCACTAAATGCCGCAAGCCAAACCACTTATAACCCTCTAAACCGAGACTCCAATAGACCAACCCATTCCCAAATGTCTCAAGTTCTGCAAGAGGTACTCGGACGTCAAATGCCTCTACAAAATCCGAACCCCCCCTTCCAAGCTCCACTAAACCAAAGACCACCACCTCTACAAAATCTAATTCATTCGAATCAAGTTCCAAATGTCCAATATCATCCCATCTACCTTGAGGAATATGGTAGAGAGAATTATGAAGGGTATAGAGCCTTTGACGATGCCTACATGAGAGAGAAAGAGATGAGAGGAGGTCATGTGGATCCAAGGAGACACCGAGGGTATGAAGAAAGGGAAAACCGACACCTAGAGAGAGACGTAGGCATTAATACCATCAAATTAAGCCTACCTATCTTTAAGGGTGAAAGTGACCCCAAGGTGTATCTTGCTTGGGATTCGGCGTGTGATAAAGTATTTTAAGTGAATGATATCTCGAAGGAGGAGAAAAGTTGTTATGCCATAGCTCATTTTGAAGGCTATGCTAACACTTGGTGGGAATATGTCAAGCGATTCGAAAACGAGTTGGTAGAGGGACAACCACCACCATGGTTTCGCTTGAGGTACTAATGAGGCAATGGTATCTTCTCAAAAGTTATCGTCATGAGTTGCTTGCTAGGTTGTACAATTTGCGACAAGGGAATCAAAGTGTTATGGCATACTATGACGAGTTTCAACAATTCATGTTGAAGCTTGATCATCGGGGAGAACAAATTGGCCATGACATTATTCGGTTCAAGTATTCGTTGAACAAATAGATCTCCACTTAGTTGACGTTTCACAAGTTTAGTACTGTTGAAAGGATTTTCCCAGCGGCTCTTGAGATTAAAAGGGAGCTTAAAGAGAGGTTGTCATTCAAGGCAAAGGGACTATCAACCTCGGGTTGGCCGAGGAGCAAAGATATGGTTCAACCTTTGGGTTGGCCCAAAAACAAAGACCAACCCACCACTACAAGGCTGTTCGGGCCTAAAACAGTCCATAAATTTCCTCCCCAGCAAGAAGCTCACAAGTATCCTAATCCTAAAGGGTTCTAATGTTTCAAGTACCAAGGTTGGGGACATAAAGCCAATGAATGTCCAAACCAGTGCAATGTGATCCTAAGGGAAGGGAGATTGTATTACCTTGGTGAGGAAGTGGGTCTTGAAAAAAAAAAGAATGAGGCCAAGCCTCAAGATAGAAAGAAACCCAAAAATGAGCCACATGATGATGATGATTGTGAGGATGCTTATCCGCAAGAAGAGGAGTGCGTGGTTCCAAACTTTGTAGTGAGGCGTGCCATGATTAGTAAGGCGATAGATGACCCTAGCCAACGGGAGAATTTATTCCATACTAAATGTCTTGTTAAGGAAAGTGTGTGTACTATGGTGATAGATAGTGAAAGTTGTGCGAATGTGGTTAGTGTTGCAATGGTGAACTTCTTGAAATTGCAGACTACACCTCACACTAGTCCTTACAAGTTGTAATGGTTGAATGAATGCAACGAGTTAAAGGTCACAAGGCAATGTCTGATATATTTTAAGGTATCCAACTACCATGACGAGGTGCTTTGTGATATGATACCAATGCAAGCTTGTCACTTGTTGTTAGGAAGGCCTTGGCAATACGATAGGTCGACCAAATATGATGAAAGGTCCAATCGGTATACACTTGAAAAAAATGGCCAAAAGGTCGCTCTTCATCCATTATTGTCTTCCTAAGTGAATGAATTATACCAAAAGATGCGGGAATTGAGGGAAAAGGGAAAGAAGGCCGAGAGTGAGGGAAAAAGAGGGGAACCCAAGAATGAGGGAGTAGGGGAAACCGAGGGGATCCTAATTTCTAAGGGGCAAGGAAGTGTGGTGATGATGGCTAGGAGGAAAGAATTATTTGTGGATCATGACGAGGACACTGCGATGCTTCTCTTAGCTCATTGTTTTAACACTAACGCCACTAACATTTCCATTTCTTCTCCTATTTCTCATGTTTTGTAGGAGTACGAGTATGTCTTCCTAAAGGAATTACCGCAAGGATTGCCCCCACTTCGGGGAATTGAGCACCAAATAAATTTTGTGCAGGGTTCACAATTGCCCAACAAACTGGCTTATAGGAGCAACCCGATGAATACCAAGGAATTGTAATGCCAAGTTGAGGAACTCCTCAACAAAGGATATATCAAGGAGAGTATGAGCCCTTGTGCTGTTCTGGTGCTACTAGTTCCCAAGAAAGATGGGACTTGGCGTATGTCCGTTGATTGCCGAGCCATCAACAAGATAACGGTAAAATATAGTTACTCTATTCCTAGGTTAGATGATATGCTTAATGAATTGAGCGGTTCATGTTTGTTTTCTAAAATTGATTTGAGGAGTGGCTATCACCAAATTCATATTCAACCAGGTGATGAATGAAAAACCGCCTTCAAGACCAAATTCGGTCTCTATAAATGGATGGTTATGCCATTCGGCCTAACAAATGCTCCAAGTACTTTCATGAGGCTAATGAATCATGTGATGAAGCCATTTATTAGAAAGTTTGTTGTTGTTTATTTTGATGATGTTTGGTGTATAGTAAGTCCTTAGATGAGCATGTAAAGCATTTACAATGTGTGTTTGATGTCCTCCGAAAGGAGAAGTTATATGCTAATCTATAAAAGTGTTCTTTTGGTGTCAATGAGGTTGTATTTCTTGGGTTTGTGGTGAGCTCAAGAGGGTTCGAAGTGGATGAATCTAAGATTGACGCCATTAAAAATTGGCCAACTCCCAAAATAGTAGATGAAGTGAGAAGCTTCCATGGGTTGGCTAGTTTTATAGACATTTTGTCAAAGGATTTAGCACCATTGTCGCCCCCTTGACCGAAGTGATTAAAAAGGATCGGCTTTTCAAGTGGGGATATGAACAAGCTAAGGCATTCGAGGACTTGAAAGCTATGCTTATCTCGGCCCTTTTACTATGATTGCTGAATTTTGACAAGAGTTTTGAGGTCGAATGTGATGCAAGCAAAGTTGGCATAGGCGTGGTTTTAATGCAAGAATTGAAACCTATTGCCTACTTTAGCGAAAAGCTCAAAGGAGCAACTCTCAACTACTCTACGTATGATTTAGAGTTGTATGCCTTGATTAGAGCCTTGGCCACTTGGCAAAATTATTTGTAGCCTAAAGAATTCGTGATCCGAATGGATCATAAATCCTTGAAGCATCTACGGGTACAAGACAAGCGTAAGCGGCATGCCAAATGGATTAAATTTCTTAAAACTTTTCCTTATATTATTCAATACAAGAAGGGTAAAGACAATGCGGTTGCCGATGCTTTGTCCCGAAAACATATGCTTGTGTCTACTTTGTCGTCCAAGTTAATGGGGTTTGAAAGCCTCAAGTCTTTATATCTCGAGGACCCTCACTTCGCTCCTATCTATAGGGAAAGTGAAGAGTTGGAAAAGGATAGGTGGGTTATGGATAGGGGTTCCCATCTCTATACCAAATTTGATGGATACTTGTTTAAAGGTAGACGATTGTGTGTTCCCTCAAGTTTGTGGAGAGAATTATTTGTGAGGAAAGCACACAATGGCGGTATAATGGGCCATTTTGGGGTCGAGAAGACCCTCGAAATTTTGGAAGAACAATTTTATTGGCCTAGAATGCACAAGGATGTGGCCCAGATTTGCGGCCAATGTGTTGAGTGCAAAGGATCTAAGTCACGGCTTCAACTCCGCGGGTTGTACACCCCATTGTCCACCCCTTTACATCCTTGGATTGACATATCAATGGACTTCGTGTTGGGATTGCTGAGGACTAGAAGGGGGCGGGATAGTATTTTTGTCGTGGTATATCAGTTTTCCAAGATGGCTCACTTTATTCCTTGTTCTAAATGTGATGATGCGCCTAGCGTAGCTTCTTTGTTTGTTGATAATATTGTAAAACTTCATGGTGTTCCGAGGACCATAGTGAGTGATAGGGATTCTAAATTCTTAAGCCACTTTTGGAAGTCCATGTGGGGTAGACTCAGTACTAAGTTGTTGTTTTTGACTTCATGCCACCCACAAACCGATGGCCAAATGGAAGTAGTAAATAGGACCTTAGGGTTTATGCTACGATCCATGGTTAAAGTAAAAATGACTTCTTGGGAGGAGCACTTACCGTTGATTAATTTTGCTTATAATCATGTTATACACTCGAGCACGGGGATGACACCCTTTGAGTGTGTATACGGCATAAACCCCCTCACCCCTTTGGATTTAACCCCTTTTCCAAGTGATCTTGTGATAAGCTTAGATGGAAGCAAATAGGCCGAGGCCATGAAAAAGATACATCAGAAGGTGAGGTTGCGGTTGGAGAAGAAAAACCAAGAAGTTGCGAGGCGAGCCAACAAAGGAAGAAGAAAGCTCATTCTTGAACTGGGAGATTGGGTGTTGGTGCACCTAAGGAAGGATAGATTCTCGTCTCAAAGGAATGCTAAGTTGATGCCACGGGGTGATGGCCCGTTCCAAGTATTAGAAAGGATCAACGACAATGCCTACAAGATTGATCTACCCCCAAAATATAAAGTGCACAACACTTTCAATGTGTGTGATCTCTCTCGGGTGAAAACGATGGAGGATGGAAATGATCCGAATTTAAGGACAAATTCCCTTCAATATGGAGAGGAGGATACGAGAATTTCTAGCTCGAGACCTTTCACACGAAGCCAAGCACGTGAGTTACAACGACTCCAAGCCTTGTTCACATTCTTGGCCATGTGTGAGGCCCTTGTGAGCCCATCTAAGGGCCTATATTTAATAAAATATAAAGAGGCCCACCAACACACCCCAAACCCACCCACTTAAATGCCAAGGGTAATTTGATCTTTGTCCTTCCTTTTTAAGTGACTATATAAGCCATGTAATAGGGCTAGTCTTGCTTTAGTTCATTCCTATTATTCAAAAACAAATACTTGTAAATTTTTTACTTCTCTTTCTCATCATTTGGAGAGGCCAAAACTAAATTCTCACTAGTAGAGTGATATTAGTGTTGTATCTTGGCTAGAAACTAGGTTCTTGAGGTTCTTTGAGTTCCTCTTGGTCCAAGTAAGAACTTGGTATTGATATTTATTAGTCTTAGGATCCTTTCTCTTGTTAGGGTTCTTAGATTAATGAATATTGTGTGTCAAGTTTCTATCTCTTTCTTTGTAAATCTTGTTAACATTATGTTGTTGAATATAAAAGTCTAGTGAATCCATGTGGGGCTCTTTCGATTCACTAGCAATATTGTCTTTGTTGTTCTTGTTGTTAAACTCACTTTTCTAGTTCAAACAAGTGTTGCAAGCCTAGTGAAGCCGTGTGTGGCCATTTTCGATTCACTAGCACTTTGTTGTTCATCTTGTTGTTCTTGTGTTGGTTGGAATCTCTTGATACACACTTAGCATTGTATCAATCTTGGTCGTTGCTGATGGTGCTGGAGAGTCGGGTTCTGGATGATACTGAGAGCTAGAGTGGTGGTCCGTCGCAAGATCGATGGTCCACTATGTTGGCCGTCGCTGAGCCTTTCAAGATGCCTGGTTTTGTTTAGCGCTGACGGCCAGAGTGGTGGTCCATCACAAAATTGACGGTCCACCACATAGTCCATCGCTGGGTCTTCAGAATTCATAGTTCTTCCTCGATCTGACGGTTGAGTTGATGGTCTGTCGTAAAACTGGTGGTCCTTCGTAAAACTGGTGGTCCATCATTTTGACCATCAAAAGTGTTTTTGTGCCAATTTTCTAAGGCTTTTCTTTCAGCCAGCTCCTTACCCTGTAACACTAAAAGCCAGTATTAAATTCAACCTTGATTTCTTGAAAACATGTAATTTTTCTAAGAAAAAATGAAAAATATTCCGTCAAAAGCCAGAACATCAACACCCTCAACTTAAGATAATTGTTTGTCCTCAAGCAACTCGGTATCAAATTGTAAATACAAACAATATAATGACGGACATTTGTCACTGAACCAATTCTCACACAACCATTCACTTGTCATCCAAATCGTATGGTTTAACATGTCAGCGTCTATAATCGACATTGCTTTAAATTCAATTCATCTACACAACATAGATACAAGTATTTACAGAGATCAGCCAAATTAAGTAGGACTCAAGTTGCCCTTATAGTCAAGGAGATCCACCACTCAATATCTTTTATGGACACAAATCACAACCCTTGCACTGATCAAAGAAGTTTCAAACATAGCACATGCACCCATAAGCTTGCCCTTATCATCCAATGCCCCCTTATGGTTGAGTTCCAAGATCAAGCAGGTCTTTTCTAGGCTAGTTCTGAGGTATCAGGCCAGGGTAGGAGGAAATTTGGGCAAAAGTGACTAAACACTATGCTTTAACTCTCTTTGCCTACAAAATAAGTCTTTTTAACAAGGCCATTGCTTTGCTAGCCCACTTACCCTTTTCTCATTCATTCATGCTTTACCACCCTCAACTTAGGCTAATGCCATAAGTAAAAGTGCACATTGTCTTAACTAGACAAGGGCCACATGCTCTAATTCAAATTCTAGACTAACTTTTCATTAGGCAATTAACAGTCCTACAATAGCCACCCTCAACTTTGTTATTTTGCCTACGTTTAGGTATACATTGCCCATTACTAGGCCAAGGCTAGAGCTAGGCGTCAACAGCTGAAAGAGAGTTAACTAGGATGTTTGGTGATGAAGAAAAATTAACAAAGGCTCAATGAAGGGTTCATAAATGGAAACTTTTTTTGGGTGGGGTCAATTATTTTGGCTAAATGAACTAAAAGCACAAAGTGGCCTGCCATCACTTATTATCCCATCAACTATAGAACAACATCAATTGAACCAGGAAAGTTCTAGGTACTATACTATGTAAGAACTAATACAAATACTCGCACACACTGTGGCAACTGAGTCATACCTATTCTACTGTTCTTAAGATTTGCAACACAAACATTACTTTTATTTTAAGGACCAACCTTAACAACATAACGGGGCTTAAAATAAGAAAAATGCAAATCTAAAGTTAAACCTAAACATGTCACTTCTTCTAGATAGCACATGGTAGGGGTCCAGAATGTCGGCAACACAACCCCCCTATGGTACAAGTACCCCACGCCCACAGAAAAACATATGCATTATCCTCAAAGAATTTAAATTAAAGTACAAAAGAATGGGTATACTTGCATTGCCTCTCATTCATCTAAGGCATCTATGAAGTACAGTGAGGCTCCTACGTCCTCATCTGGTAAAATGTTGGCCCCTATGGTGGTAGGGGCACTGAAAAACTCACCCTCCTGGATCGGAGGATTCATCTCCCAGACTGATGCTGAACTTTGCCCCCTTGCTGGGGAAACACTAGTAGATACTCCTGTTGCTTCATCTGTTTCTTTCTTCTTTCTATTTTCTTCATCTTTCCTTGATTTCTTTAGATCACTCTTCAGATTATGCTTTTCCTGTTGCTCTGGTGTCATTTCTACTCTCTTTCTCCTCTTTTTTTCTTTTCTTGTAGCTCGCTCATCTATGTGTTGCTTGCCTTTATATTTCACGGGTCTTCCCATCAGATATACAATACCCTCATCATCATCACTTGCCAGTAAGGCTGGGTCAAAAAATAGTCTATTGAGGCTGTCTTCCCTTCAACTCTGCTATATCAGCCTTTGCCTACTCAAATTCAGCCATGAGCTTTGCAAAGTCAGGGAGGGATAGTGCATCTAGCCTTTTGTTGATATGGTGCTCTATGCTATCTATTCTAGCCTGAATAGTTTGTAATGGACGGATTGCCTCAGCTACAATTTCATCAACAAAAAGCTTAAATTCTGACGCCCATTTATCTAACTATCTTTGAAACCTCTTTTGTAGCTTTACTAATTTTGCAAAATTCTCTTGCATTAATCTGCATTCGTTAAATTCTTCTACACCCATAGATTGTGCAGAACCCGACCCTACAGAAGTACCAGGAGGCACATATTATAGTGGCACATAAGTGGTGATGGGCAACGGCATACCTACGGGAATTTCTATAGCATCAGGAACTGGTGCAGATTGAGTCTGGTAAGCTGGAGGCTTGGTGACACGCATCTCAAACTTTAATTCATTTTTCAACTTCTTAATTTCCTGTCTATATGTATCCAGGATTTTATTATCAACTTCACGAATTAGGGGCACACCTGCCAGTTTGCATAAATCAGTGATTAAGTAGGGAAACGGTGATGCACTGGTTGTCTTGTGTGCTCTGACGAACATCTCATCCATAATAATCTGGCCAAAGTCAACTGGCAACCCTGAAACTATGTTTGCCACCAATACATCTCTATGTTTATCTAAATTTTCATCACCTTTGTTGGCATCATCCTTAAGCGAACAACGGCCCACCAGAACTTAGCCTTGAAACTAATGGAATATGTTACAATACGCTCCAGTGGATTGTTCAACCAAGATGGGTTACCGTCATTAGTCAATAACAAAGCCACCCAAGGCATCTGAGCAGATGCAGTCCTCAACCTAAATTCAAGATCAGGTATAGTAGGTGGAGCATCATACTCTATCCCGAATAGCATCCTATTAATTATTCGGGATGAAATATCGATAGTGACTTCTCAAACAGGCAAAGACTCCCTGTTCGGCAGGCTTACAACTGATGTCCCCTTTGGACAGTTCTTTTCTATTAAGACAAGATAATTGGCAAAGAATTCTCTTATAAAATTCGGTTGATACGCTCCTGGTGGCCTAATCATCCATGCTAGTTCATACTCATTGAAACGACGTTCCAACTCAGGGTATTCATGTAGCTCCATTGTCACAATCTGATGTTCCTCTACAAATGGCCTTTTTATCCCTCTTGATGTAGGTGTCAATCCGTTATAGAACTTATCTCTCTCTCTCTCTATTTGCCATTTAATTGCTTCTTGAACTTGAGGATCTTTACGCTTGATTATGCTAGCATCCTCAGGTTCAGTATCCATATCAGTCATTTTTGTTTTCTCTCCTATATTAGTAGCCTCCGTTTTACCCTCGACAGGCTCGGGCTGATTTATAGCAACTGTTGCCTCGTCTGAGGTTGAGCTGGTGTTGCTTGTACTACTGCTACTCTCCTCTTCATACTGGGAGAGTGTGGGAGTTTCCTTTTCACGTTGCCTGGTATTGTAGGCAAGTGCAGATTTGTCTCTTCCCCTTTGAGATCTTCCTTCTCTGTTTGGTGGTATTTTACTAGCCATAACGCCCGAAAAAAAAGTAAAGAATTAGTTCCCAGCATGAACAGTAAAAATTTTGATTTGACGGCGACACTGGTGGTCCATCAGGTCTATTCAGAAGGCCTGAAATCTCAGGTACTTTCGATGGTCTATTTGGTGGTCCGTCAAGACAGCAACGGTCCACCATTTGGGCCGTCGCATCTTATACAGTGAGTGTCATATCTGGGGTCATTGCGACGGTCAATTTAGTGGTCCATCACAAAAGTGACGATCCATCATTTCGACCGTCGCACCTCCTTCTTCAGATTTCAGCTTTTAATTCATCATTTTGTCAACCAATTAGCATATAACCCTAATTTTTAAGCAACAATTGACACCTACTTTACATTTATACACATTATTTCACGATTTTAAACATGTGAGTTACTCAGACTTCACTCATATTGTATACTCAAGTTTCCAAACATACAACAACTCAAAGTAAGAGAATAACACAAGATGTCATTTTAATGAACAAACCACTTAGTCATTTCATGTTTTTGCAATTCATAATAAAAGGAAGGTTGATGCTCATACCTTGGTGTTGCAGTAGCTTATTTCCTACTTTCTTGCAAATTACAAAATCAACTGCAACTCTAGTAATTTACTTTCAAGATTTCTTATGATAAAGATAAAGAAATGAAATGAGTTTGCTTAAATAGAGAAAAAAGAAGCAGATAGAGAGTCCTAAGAAGATCAAATACCCTCAGATTCTTTGAATACAAAGGAATTTGGTCAGTTGAAGAAGTTGAAAAGGGTACAACGTATTTAACTGCTCTTTTACCTATTTAAAATAGCTTAGCCAGGAATGGGTCACTTAAAGAAATCTCAATTTCAACCCGACCCGACCCAGTGCTAGGGTAACAGCGATAGATGTTACGATGGTCCGTCGAAAATGCGACGGACCACCATATGGGCCATCGCTCTTTACTATAACATGGTCTCATCAGCTTGGTTTCGATGGTCAAAGTGACGGTCCACTACTTAGGCTGTGAACCGTACCAGAACATAGTCACATCAGTTTAATTTTGACGGTCCAAGTGACGGTCCACCAAATTTGTAACGGTCCACCACTTTGGTTGTCGCACCCTACAAGAACATGGGTAATTCAGCTTGATTTTGATGGTCAAAGTGATGGTTTACCGAATTTGTGATGGTCCACCACTTTGGCCGTTAACTTTTTCCACTGAATGAATTTTTCAATAGTTTTACGCTGATTAAAATGGTGGTCCGTCAGGTGACTGGTGGTCCACCAATTCGGCCGTCACTTTTGTTCCAGTAGCTCAGATTTTTCTCTTTTTTCCAATTGTACTACTCCTTTTTTGGCGCATTTTAAATCCTGCACACTTCACAAACACATTAAAAATGCACTGGAACAACAAAATAATTTAACTAGTGCTTTACAATAACACACTATGGGTTGCCTCCCACTAGCGCCTGATTTATTGTCGCGGAATGATTCAGATATCTCGATTACTCAAACTTCATCAAGATAGACAGTATCAATACTCCTTATCAAGTCCATTAGACCGTTATACAGTTTCACACATTGTCCATTTACCTTGAAGACACTTACATCTTCATTTTCAAGTTCCACTACTCTAGATGAGTAGATTTGACTCACTTTAAATGGGCCAAACTATTTGGATTTGAGCTTACCTAGAAACAGTTTGAGCCTGGAGTTGAACAAAAGCACCAAGTCACCTCTCTGGAAATCTCGCTTTTTAATCCTTCGGTCGTGGTATTTCTTCATTCTTTCTTTGTATAGATCAGCTCGATCATAAGCTCCAAGATGGAACTCATCCATCTCATTTAGCTGCCCCAATCTCATATTCGTTGTCTCATTCCAATACAAGTTAAGCCGCTTCAGTGCCCACAATGTTTTATGCTCTAGCTCAATTGGCAAATGGCACGCCTTGCCATAAACTAATTGGTATGGCAACTTGCCAATAGGTGTCTTGAAAGCCATTCGATATGCCCATATGGCATCGTCTAGCATCCTAGACCAATCCTTCCTGCAAGCATTTACAGTCTTGGCAAGGATAGCTTTGATTTCTCGATTAGAGATTTCTACCTGCCCACTGGTTTGCGAGTGGTATGGTGTAGCTACTTTATGCTGCTTAACTCCATATTTTGCCAAGGTAGCTCTGAACATTTTATTGCAGAAGTGTGATCCTCCATCGCTGATAATGGTACGTGGTACCCCAAAGTGAGAGAAGATGTTTTTCCTAAAGAATGCAATAACTCTCTTCCCTTCATTATCTACAAGAGCTACTGCCTCAACCCATTTTGATACGTAGTCAACGTCCACTAATATTTACTTCATCCCAAATGAGCTCGCGAAGGGCCACATAAAATCAATGCCCCAAATATTAAATAATTTTACCTCCTGCATTTTATACATTGGCATCTCATGGTGCTTTGAGATAGACCCTTGCTTTTGACATTGGTCACACCTCTTCACGAACTCGTAGGAATCTTTAAACAAAGGGGACCAATAGTAGCCACTCCGAAGCACTTTCCTTGTAGTTCAATCACCTGCATGGTGACCTCAAATTGGGGAAGCATGGATCGCTTCCAGTATACTCAATATATCTACTTCTGGGATGCACCGTCTAATAATACCATCCACACATCGCCGAAAAAAATATGGCTCATCCTAGAAGTAATGGGTCATATCATGGAGAAACTTTTTCTTTTGATGAATGGAAAGATTCTCTCATATCACCTCGCTCACCATATAATTTGCAAAATCAGCTTACCAAGTTATTTTCTCCATAACAGCAGCCAAGATTCCCTCATCTGGAAATACATCATTGATCTCAAATTCATCTCTAACTTCTTATTTACATTACAGCCTGGATAGATGATCCGCAACTTGGTTTTCGCAACCCTTTCTATCTTTGACTTCAAAGTCAAATTCTTGAAGTAGCAGCACCCACCTGATCAACCTTGGTTTTCTATCTTTTTTCACCATCAAATATCTCAAGGCTGCATGGTTAGTGTGGACCACCACATTGGTTCCTAGCAAATAAGCCCGAAACTTCTCAAAAGCATAGACTACTGCAAGAAGTTCCTATTTTATGAAGGTATAGTTCTTTTGAGCTCCTCCATTCAGCGTTTTACTGGCATAATAGATTGGATGAAATAATTTTTCTTTTGTCCTAGCACAACTCCAAGGGCAACACCGCTTGCATCACACATTATCTCAGATGGTTTTGACCAATCGGGTGTAACAATAATAGGAGCATCAACCAGCTTCCCTTTAAGGCATTCAAATGCCTTCAAGCAATCATCATCAAAGTAGAATTTGACTTCCTTCTCCAAAAGTTTGCAAAGGGGGTTTGCAATCTTTGAGAAGTCCTTTATAAACCTCCTATAGAAGCCAGTATAACCAAGAAAACTACGCACCCCCTTCACTGAAATAGGAGGTGGAAGCTTCTCTATAACCTCAACTTTAGCTCGATCAACTTCAATCCCCTTTTCTAAAATTTTGTGTCCAAAAACAATGTCCTCCTTCACCATAAAGTGGCATTTCTCCCAATTAAGCACAAGATTTACTTCTCACACAGCTATAAGACCCTACTCAGATTTACCAACCACAGTTCAAACAAATCTCCTACTACAGAAAAATCATCCATAACCACCTCCAAGGTGTTTTCAACTATATCTGAGAAAATAGACACCATGCATCGTTGAAAAGTAGTGGGTGCATTACACAATCCAAACAGCATCCGCTTAAATATAAAAATACCATATGGTCCGGTGAATGTCATTTTATCCCAATCCTCTGGGGCTATAGAAATCTAATTTTAACCAGAATAACCATCCAAGAAATAATACCAACTGATTAAGCATCTGATCCATGAAAGACATTGGGAAGTGGTCCTTCAATGTCCACAAATTGAGTTTTCTATAATCTATACACACCCTTTATCCAGTAACAGGACTGAGGGTAATCAACTCGTCCTTCTCATTAGCCACCACTAGCATGCCTCTTTTCTTGGGCATGCACTGATCATGACTTACCCACTTACTATCTGAGATGGGGTATACCACTCCTGCATCTAGCCACTTGATAATTTATTTCTTCACCACCTCTTGCATAGGTAGGTTAAGACGACATTGATGTTCAATAGTTGAGACACAATCCTTCTCTAGTTGGATTTTATGTGTGCATATACCAGGAGAAATATCAATAATGTCTGCAATCATCCAACCAATAGCCCTCTTATATATCTTAAGAACAGAAATGAGGGCTTCCACCTGTTGTTCACCTAAGTCAGCTACAATAATAACAGGTAGTGTATTCCCACTACCAGAAACACATACCTCAAATGACCAGGCAACTCTTTCATCTCCAAAGTAGGTGGATTTTCAATAGATAGATTGGCTGGTGGACTGAGATAATTTTTCAAGTCCAAATCTATCTTATTGGGTGCATAAAAATAAAACCACATGCCTATCAAGGCATACACAGTATCCTCATAATCTTCAATACCGTCTTGATCAAATTTCATTAATACAGTAGCTAAAGTCTCCACAACAAATTTTCTTCTATAGGTACTTCCTGCTCCTCCTCGTAATAAACATCCACAATAGAAAATACGCTCATATTTTGATACTGTTTCATGGATTGGAATACATCAAATTGAGTCACTTCATTATTCAGCCTGAATAGTAGCTTATTTTTCTTTAGATTAATAAGTACACTGCTTGTTGTAAGGAAAGTTCTACCCAAGATTACAAATACCTCAAATTCCACCTCGTAATCGAGAATGAAAAAATTAGCTGGAAATATGAAACCGGTCACCTTTACTAATACGTCGTATAAAATCCCCACGGGCCATTTCACAAACCTGTTTGCCATAACTAATTTCATGTTCGTGGGAGTAAGATCCCCCAAACCCAGTTTTTTATACACAGCAAGCGGCATCAAATTTATACTAGCTTCCAAATTACATAAAGCTTTTGCGAACTTAAGAGGCCTAATAGTGCATGGGATAGTAAATGCTCCCGGGTCTGCCTTCTTCTGCACCAATTACCTTATAGAAATAGCACTATAATGATGGAGATTGTCCACCGTCTTATAACTAACTATCTACTTCTTCGTAACAAGGCCTTTCATAAACTTTACGTACCCGAGCATTTGCTTTAATGCCTCCATTAACGGCAAGTTGATTGTTAATTGCTTAAGCATGGCCATAAACTTGCCAAACTTTGTATCGTCGGCCTTCTTTTTTGACCGATGGGGAAATAGAGGGGTGGTTTTGGGAGCGTAGTAACCACTACTTCGGTCTTCTTTCCCTTGCTCTTCTCCAACTCATCAACCTACTAACGGTTTGATAATTTATTATCCATAACTTCATCCAATTTCTCAAAATCCACTAGATAAGTTTCTTCATGCTCAATATCCTCTGCAATCATAGCTTATCCCACAAATGGGCCTGGTAAAACCTTACCACTCCGTGTGGTAATTGTCATACAGGAGCCATCATTTCGAGGATTCTGAACTATATCACTTGGCAAAGTTTTTCTGTTCCTCTGATTCAATGCTGTTAAGAGTTGGCTCATTTTTTGCACCAACTATTTGATAGAAGTAAAGTGTGAGTTTACCAACTGACTCATAATAAACAAATCACTCTTCATAGTAGTCACCCTAGAGTTAGTAGTCTCAACTTTTTTTAATAATTTCTCTATCATGTTCTCTATGGACGTCTTGCCAGAGCTAGTTGTAGCATTCTCTGCTTCTAGGAGGTACATATAGTCCACTCCTATTATTTTTTCTCTTCCAGTTTCCTTGATCTCTATCCTTGTAACCAGTTTTTTCGTAATAGTTTCGACCTTGATTTCCTTGGTTATTGCCTTGAAAACCCCCTAATTAGTTAGATAGTTTGCCTCTTCTTCTAAGTTAGAATCAGCTCTTCCCTGGGATGCAACAGCTTTCGCCTTCTCCATTTTTCCAGACAATAGATGCTTAGTTAGCAAATCAATCTGTGTCTTTAAATGTGCCATATCCTGGTCATGTTCTTCCTCCTTCTTGAGTTGCTCTGCAATTATACTGCCAGGCACAGTAGGGCTTGCTACAACAGAATCCCTGGTATGCCAAACTCTACTCTGTTTGGTCATCCAATCAAGCATCTCTGAGGCCTCTGGAAAAGTAAGTTCAACAAACGACCCTCCTGCAGTATTATCCACGACTGTTTCATAATAGATTTCAAAGCCCGATAAAAAGCCTCCATAAAATAAATATCCTTTATGTTATGGCTCGAGCATTGCATCAGCTTCTTTTTAAACCTCTCCCAGGTCTCATGAAGAGCTTCTATGAGAAGCTGTTGGAAGTTACTTATTTCATCCCTCAATTGTACCCTTTTAGAGGGTGGAAAGAACCTTTCTAGGAAAGCCTCTTTCAATTACCTCCAGTTGGTTATAGACTTGGAAGTCAGTTCGTTTAGCCATAGTGTTGCCTCCCTGGACAGTGACAACAGAAATAAACGTAGGTGGATAGCATTTTGACCCACTCCTGGATTATCAAAAAACTTAAAAATGGTGACAAAATTCAACAAATGCATATTTGGATCATCTCCAGGAAGACCATCGAAAAACCCCTTAAGATGAAGGAGCTGAATCATCATACTGGTAATATTAAATTTAGATCCTAGTGCTAGAGGTGGAGGAATGATAGATCCATTTGTACCTACTCCATCCATTCTATCTTCGTCATCGTTCAGATCAAACTGCACTAGTTGACGCTCTTGTCTTAACCTAAAAGGGCAATTTCTGGTCACATTTCGATTCACTGGTGCAGCCACATTCTCTGCATGCCTTGGGTTAACATGATCTAACAAGTTATCATCCTCCAAATCATTATCATCAAGATTAGGATGACGTGTCTGCTGGCCATCATTCTGCTGATTTAGTTAAGCTCTAGCCAGGGCGGCTAGTCTTTCAGCATCTTGGGGGTCTGCCATTCTGCCAATTAACTTTGGTTTTGAATGTATTGGTAATAATGGTGAACCCAATATCCTTGTACTTGGCATACACAATAACTTCCCTGCACGGAACAAAAACAACAAATAAAAGTAAAATTTAGAAAACTTAACCAAAGGTCGATTAACAAACACGATCTTAATTGACAACCGTATTCCTCGACAACGGTGTTAAAATTTGAAACGTCCAAATTATAACTCTCGTTAGAAAGTGTAAGCGGTCACTCCAAATATAGAACTCAACTGGGTTAGTTGTCGAATCCTACAGGGAATACTGCGTTCACTAAATATTGTGGTTGTTATTAGACCTTTTGATCGAAGGTTCCAAAATAAAGGGGGATTTTGAATTATCAATTGTATTCAAATATTTGTCATAGAAAGTAATCCAAATATAGGTTGTAATGCAACTAGTAATTCAATAAGAGAAGTCATACTAGAGTTATGGATACCAAGATGCTTAAGCAACTAGGGTTGTGAACTATTTTGGATTCCCAATGAACAATTCTAATTGCAAGAGTAGTTAAATTCTCTGGTTTACCCATTAGTTTCTCAACCTAAATAAGTAACTTATCCCTTAATTCTTTCAAACTTAAGGAACATATTATTTAGTCAACTATATTCTCAGATGAGTTGATTCGGTTAAAGCATCTACCCTCTATCCAAAGGTTAAAGCCCTTAGATTTATGTAAACCCTTTCTTTTCCAATCAAACACTTTTCTATTCAAACAACTATTGTTCTTGGGCTCACTTTTCAAGTTTGCAACCAAGAAAAATCATTAAAATAAAGAAGGGTTTATGCAATGTCAATTAATCATGGGAATCTACTAGATTCACAACCTCCAATCAGTTATTCACATCAAGGCTCACATAACCCTAGTTATGGGAGCTTAGCCATACATCTCCATCATAGAAAGAGAAGATATCATTATGTTATTCATAAATTAATTCAAAATTTACTTACAAAAGTCACAATTATTGTTCTTCAATCTTCAGTGGAGAAAATGATATTGAAATCTAGATCCATAATTCTTGAATGAATCTTAGAGGAAAACTACTTACAATATGTTTTCTAATATGGAAAACTCTCATAAAAATAAAAGATAAAACCTAAAACTGGGTATTTATATTTTCCCAGGTAAAAGAAATTTAAAATTCAAATATTATAAAATTCGCGTACAAAGTAACGGCCAAAGTGGTGGTCCATCACACGGCTGACGGTCTACTATTTGGTCCATCGCAGCTGATCTTGGAGGGTCACATTCTAGTTAAGACTGATGGTCTACATGGTAGTCCGTCACAAAACTGATGGTCCACCATCTTGGTCGTCGTTGATGGTGCTGCAGAGTCAGGTTCTGGATAATACTAACGGCTGGAGTGGTGGTCCGTCGCAAGATCGACGATCCACCATATTCACCGTCATTGAGCCTTTCAAGATGCCTGGTTATATTTTGCGTTGATGGCCAGAGTGGTGGTTCATCAAAAAACTGACGGTCCACCACATGGTCCATCATTGGGTCTTCAGAATTCATGAGTTCTGCCTCGATCTGACGGTTGAGTTGGTGGTCTGTCGCAAAACCGAAGGTCCACCATTTTGACCATCAAAAGTGTTTTTTTTTGCTAATTTTTTGAGTCTTTTCCTTCAGCTAACTCCTTACCCTGAAACACTAAAAACCAGTATTAAATGCAACCTTGGTTGCTTGAAAAAATGCAATTTTTCCAAGAAAAAAATGAAAAATATTCTGTCAAAAGACGAAACATCAGATACTATAAAAAGTTTGATTAAATTTGGTTAGATTGTTGGAATTTTAGTCTGTTATTTTGTTCTACTAGTTGACCTAGTCTTTAGGAGTTGTGAATTCTTAAAGTTGAATTAGTCGTATGTTGTTTTGATTTCTAGGAATTAGTGAAGTCATGTATTATGTTTCTTTTAGGAGTCATGTGTTCTACTTTTTAGGAGTAAGTTGTTTCACACTTACTGTGAACTGATATGTGTCCTATTTTAGTGAAAGTACTCTACTAGTAGTATCAAAGTTGGATTATTATAAGAGGAAAAACAAGTGAGCAGCTACATATAATTTTTCATTATTCAATGGCTACTGAAAATAATTTCATGCAAGCAACAATTTCCTATTATGATGGTCATTATGACCATTCGAGCATGCTGATGGAGAATTTCTTACGATCAAAGGAGTTTGTTCAATTGTTGAGGACAGCATTGGATCTCCGACGGAAGGCAAAACTTTGATGAATGATCAAAACGCTGAGTTGGAAGCAAGAAAGATGAAAGATCTGAAAGCTAAGAATTATCTCTTTTAGGCTATTGATCATCCCATTCTAGAAACTATTCTTTGAAAAGAAACTTCTAAGGATATTTGGGATTCCATGAAGAAAAAGTGTCAAGACACTGCCAGAGTGAAACATGCATAGCTTCAAGCCTTGAAAAGAGATTTTGAGACTTTACAAATGAAGAAAGGAGAATATTTATTGAGTTACTGTGCTAGAACAATAGAGATAAGCAATAAAATACGCTTTCACGAAAAGAAGATGAATGACATAGCCATTGTGGAGAAGATTTTCCACTCTCTGACATCAAAATATAAATATGTTGTCTACTCAATCGAAGAGTCAAAACATATAGATGAACTATCTCTTAATGAATTGCAAAATTCTTTACTAGTTCATGAACAAAATATGAACAAAAATTTAGAGTGTAGGAGCAAGCGTTGAAGTCTTCTACTGATACTTATTACAACAACAATAGAGAAACAGGTAGAGGCAGAAGTTGAGGAAGAGGATGAGGAGATCGTGGAGGCAGAGATTTTAGCAGGAATTTTAAAGCCAATACTGATCAATCTTAAGGTGAAGTACAGACCATGAAAAATTGACATAGAGTATTATAGATGTCACAAATTTGATTATTATCCATTAAATTATTACACTAGACTACCTAATGATAAAGAAAAAGAAGAAAGTGTCAATTATGTTGAAAATAAGGAAGTAGAAACTTTGTTAATGGTTTTCCATGATGGAACAAAATACAAGCCTAATATTTGGTATGTAGATTTCGAATGCAGTAACTATATGTGTGGAAGCAATTTTTCCTTTTCATCTCTAAATGAAAATTTTCATTCTACTGTATCATTTGGCGATTGTTCAACTGTGGAAGTTATGAAAAAAGGTCATATTACGATTAAAATCAAGAATGATTTTATGAAAACAATCTCTAATGTGTTGTATGTTTCTGACTTAAAAAATAATTAACTTAGTGCTGGTCAGTTGCAAGAAAAGGGTTATATCATCACCATGAAGAAGAGTGAGTATGAAATTTATGATCGCGTGAGAGGGTCTATTACAGTAGTTCAAATGAGTTTCAACAAATTATTTCCACTAAAGATTGATAGTGTTCAATCTTATTTGATAATTGAAGCAAAATATTCCTTATGATTGTGGTATTTTCGTTAAGGTTACTTGAGTTTTGGAGGGTTGAAGACACTGCAACAGAAAAATATGGTTACTGATTTTTCTCAAATCATTGTTCCTTCCAAAATTTGTGAAGAATATGTTGTTAGCAAACAACCATGCTCTCAATTTTCAAAAAGAAAGTCATGGAAAGCCAATGATGTTTTGGAGTTGGTTCATTCAAATCTGTGGTCTGATAAGCCCAATGTCTAATAGAGGCAAATGATATTTAATCACGTTTACTGATAATTTTTCAAGAAAAACTTGGATCTATTATTTACAAAAAAAAAATATTAAAGCTTTTTTGACATTTAAAAGTTTCAAGGATCGTATGAAAAATGCATCAGAAAAAGCCATTAAGGCTCTACGAACTGATTGTGGCGACAAAAATTATTCAAAAGAATTTGAGGTTTTTTGTGTATAGCGTGACATTCTAAGAGATATTAAAGTTGTGTATACACCACAATAGAATGGTTTATGAGAAAGAAAAATAAAACTACCCTCAACACGGTGAGAAGCATGTTAACAAGAGGAAGTATTCTGAAAACCTTCAAGTTAGAGTCGGTAAATTAGAGTACTCATATTTTAAATAAAAGCACAACTTTTTATGTTAAAAATATAACACCAGAGGAAGCATGAAATGGAAGAAAAACAACAGTAGATCATTTCAGAATTTTTGAATGCATCGCGTATGCTGATGGCCCAAATAAGAAGAGAAAGTTGAAAAAATATGTTTTTCTTGGTGTAGGTGAGTCTTTCAAAGCATACAATCTGTTTAATCCATTGACAAAAAGGATTATTATTAGTAGGGATGTTATGTTTGATAAGGAAAAAACTTGAGATTGAAATAGGTAACAACCTACCCAGATCCTTTATGACAATAAAGTTGAACAGGAGCAACTTTCAACACCCTGCACAATGAAAAATTTATCAAATTCAGCTTCTATAACACCACAACTGTTGTTGTAGCAAATGAAGAAACAATTTAAATTATTGGGCGGGTTAGAAGAAGGCCTATTTGGATGAAGGATTATAAGGTAACTGAAATTGAAGATCCAATTACTCACTTTGCTTTGTTTTTAGATTGCGATCCTACCTCTTCCGAGAGTGTTGTGAAGAAAGAAAATTAGAGAAAAGCAATGAACGGTGAAATTAATGCCACTGAACAAAATGATACTTGGGAGTTGTTCGGTCTTTCAAAATGACAAAAACCATTGGAGTAAAGTGGGTGTTCAAAATAAAGTTGAATAAAAATGGCGAAGTAGATAAGTACAAGGCACGGTTAGTGGCTAAGGGATATAAACAACAATATGAGATTGATTATACTGAAGTATTTTCCATCGTTGCTAGGCTTAATGCAATCAGATTGGTTATAGTATTGACAGTTCAGAAGTCTTGGCCTATTTTTTAGTTATATGTCAAGTCGGCATTCCTACATGGATACTTGAAGGAACAAATATTTATTGAACAACCCCTGGTTATGTTAAAGTTGAAAATGAGTATAAGATTTATAGATTGAAAAAGGCCCTTTATAATCTAAAACAAGCTCCTCGGATTTGATATAATCTTATTGAGGGATATTTTCTAAAAGTTGATTTTTCAAAATGTCCTTATGAGCAAACGTTCTTTGTTAAGATTAGGGATCGAGGAAAGATGTTCATTATTTGCTTGTATGTTAATGATCTTATTTTTACTGAAAAGTGTGATGTCATGTTTGAAGAATTTAAGAAGTCGGTGATAGATTAGTTTGAAATGTCCAATCTCGAATTGATGCATTACTTTCTTGGCATAAAGTTGGTGTAATATGATAAACAGATTTTTATTTCTCAGAAGAAATATACAGAAAAAATTCTTGACAGACTTCAGATGATGGATTGCAATTCAGTTAACACTCCAATTGAACTTGGTTTGAAGCTACACAAAGATCATACTATGAAGAAGGTTGACAACACACTGTACAAATAAATTGTAGGCAGTTTGATGTATCTCACTGCTACAAGGCCTGACATAATGTACTCTGTGAGTTTAATCAACAGGTACATGGAGAATCTCACAGAAATGCATTTGTTGGTAACCAAGAGAATTCTTTATTATTTGCAAGGAACGAGAGATTTTGGATTATTTTATAAGAAGAGTGAAAAATTCAATCTTCTTGGATATACGATAGTGATTATGCTAGTGATCGAGATGAAAAAAACACTTTAGGTTATGTTTTAATGTTTGGGTCCGATGCTATTTCATGGCTAGCTAAGAAGCAACCAATTGTTCACTATGAAAGTCGAGTTTGTTGTTGCGACTGCATGCGCTTGTCAAGCTATTTAGTTGAGGAGACTTTTAGTGGAGTAAAACTCAAGCAATCAGAAGCTACCAAAATCTTTTGTGACACCGATTTAACAATTCAACTATCCAAGAATCCAGTGCTACATGGATGAAGCAAGCACATTGATGTGAAGTTTTATTTCTTATGAGATTCTAACAATAATGGAATAATTGATTTGATTTACTACAGGAGTGAAGATCAAGTTGTCGATATTTTCACCGAGGCCCTAAAAATAAAGTCATTCATGAAACTTAGAAGGCTGCTAGGCGTCGGGATAATCAAAGATATAACTTGACTGTTAACAAACGTTAGTTTAAGAAGGAACTACTGAAATTTTAGTCAGTTATTTTCTTCTATTAGGTGACCTAATCTTTAGGAGTTGGAATTTTTTAAAGTTGAGTCAGTCATATGTTGTTCTGATTTCTAGAAATTAGTGGAGGCATGTATTATATTTCTTTTACGAGTCGTGCGTTCTAATTTTTAGAAGTGAGTTGTTTCATACTTAACGTGGAATGATATGTGTCATGTTATAGTGAAAGTACTCTGTTAAGTGTGTGCCTATATATAGGCTTAAAGTTCAGAAATAAATGTATAAATTCCAACCATTATTTTCTCTTTTTAAGTATCTTTTATTTTAATTCTTAAGTATCTAATATAGATGTCTATCCTACTTGTTACTCAACCTCTCTTTGAAAAGAGTAAAGATATTGAAGAGGGTAATATTTTAAAGGTTCTTCTTGAAAATCTTAAACCATTTGTTGGTGGTGGCACGTTGGGAAAAATAAAGGCCCACAAATTGGAATAACACTCTTAAAACGAAAGAGGACTCCACGAAGTATCCTTTGCCTCTTTGGACCATTTCCTTGACAATTGACAAATCTCAACCAACAAGATATACCTAAAGCAAAAGAAACAAACACATACGCACGAAAAAAAGAAGACCATGATGTATATGTAGGATAGGTGGAAGGAATTTCCGTAATGGTGATGTTAGAATTTTTCACTTGGAAAATTCAAATTTAAGAGCTATAAGATAGACACATCAGATAATTTTAATCTTATATATACTGCGTAAACATTTGGGAATATGTATGGTTCATCTGCCGTAGCTCTGCCCATCGTTGTAGCTAAGGTGAAAAAGTGATGCAAATAATAGAAGTATAATGGAAATTAAAGGGAGTAAGATATGGTCCATTTTACATGAATCCATGAAGAACGTAGTGAGTAGTGAGTATTTGTCTGTTGTGTCAAAGTTTCTTGAAAAGTGGGGGAAAAGAACGTTAATATAAAAATGCCCATTATAAAGACACAAAGAAACAAGGTGGCATGCTACACTACTGTTTTTTTTTTTTTACTTTTGTACTTCGTATTGATCTTTGAATTTTGACCATATGTTTCTAGTGCCACTACAAGTTTCATTTTCATTTTTGTGTATTGCCTTAGAAATAGAAGTAGGACCATGAATATTGTTTCCAAAATAGTTTCTTGGATTTCAACTTGATGAATTTTAAATTTGAAGTTTTTAAGGTCAAAGTGTTTAAATTTATTATTTGTTGAAGTACTGAGTTCAAGTTTAATTGAACTCCATGAATACAAATATCTATCATTGCTAGTTATACCTCAATTATTCCATCGAGTACTTATAGTAATAGCAGAATAATGGTGCACTAAGATCTAGACATGTATCAATCACTTATTTTTTTTGGTAACCTTGAACTCTCATGATTGATCTCACATTGTCTCTCTTGATTGCATTGTACAGTCACATCGGATATCTAAGTAACTTCTAATAAAAAAAATATAAATATAAAAATTTGATCTAGTGATTTTAAATGTGATAAAACTTTTGTAATTCAAAATATGTTTTATTAGATATGCTCGAGTGACAGAAATTTTTGATATCTACACCTCATTTCAAGATCTTACTTTCTGAAGTTTCTTTATGCAAACGTATCATGCATTTTGGTGTTATTCATGAGAGAAAGGTGTTGGGACCGCGTGAACTCCGCACTAGTATGATATTGTTTGTTTTGGGCCAAACCCTCACAGATTTGTTTTTGGGCACCTTTCAAAAGGCCTCATACTAGTGGAGTTGGGTGACACTTTAAATATTGGACATGTTCCCTCTATTTTTTCGATGTGGGATTGTGTTTGCTACAGTCCCCCTCTCAAACCAAGACCACATCACTTGTGATCTCCCCGTACCGCCACTACCAACCAGTGGAACACGCCACTTGATCATTACTTGTCAAGAAAACTTTCGACACGAGGCATCAACCGTAGATCTCAACTACTAGGTCACTTCACATGATCTGTCAAACATCTTGTACCACCGTTATCACCCAATGGGACACACCGCCTGACCACCACTCACCAGGAAGACTTTCGACACAAGGCACCACCTGCAGATCTCTAGTCTTGTCCTTACACCGGGAACTTCTCACCAAGCGCAGTCACCACTTCGACACACCCGAACTTTGGCTTTGATACCACTTGTTGGGACCGCGTGAACTCCGCACTAGTATGATATTGTCCACTTTGGGTCAAGCTCTCACGCATTTGTTTTTGGGCACCTCCCAAAAGGCCTCGTACTAGTGGAGTTGAGTGACACTTTAAATATTGAACATGTTCCCTCTATTTTTCTGATGTGGGATTGTGTTTTCGATCTTGGTAGAAAGGTTTTGGACATCTATAAATAGAATACCCCTTCTCATATCATAACCAAAAAAAAATAAAAATTTACCTTCCTTCTATTTTGTCATTTTCATTAATGATAAAATATTTTTATTTTTCCTTTTTTAGTCTAAGACTATTTTACATTATTTATTTTCTTTTAAGTCTAGGATTTATTAATTAAAGAATATTTAGTCTTATAGCTATAAGAAAAATATTATATTTTCCTTATTTATTTTATTTAATTTCTTATAAATAGAGATGTACTCTTTTGTTTGAATAAAAAAAAAAAATCTTGATCAGTTTCTGTTAAATTTTCTTTCTTACCTCTTTTATTCCATAACAAAAGGATGCTTCATTGACTTGTCAATTTTTTCGTTTAAAATTAGGTGGTAGTTCCTTGTCTTAATTATTAGTCGTAATCATATGTTACTGTCCCCACTATTAATCTTGCTTCTTTTTCATCTCTTCTTCTTCTTCTTTATTTTTTGGTTAGAGTAATTGATCTCTCTTCCCAGCATAATCAAGAGTATTGGCCCCATCCAACCACGTGAGGATGATTGCAACCCTAAAAGCTCCTACACCCATAGTGCCCCATCATCTTATTTTATCCCCATGTATTGCT
The DNA here is from genome assembly GCF_002878395.1 of Capsicum annuum. Classification (NCBI taxonomy): domain Eukaryota; kingdom Viridiplantae; phylum Streptophyta; class Magnoliopsida; order Solanales; family Solanaceae; genus Capsicum; species Capsicum annuum. The sequence goes on from NC_061113.1 coordinate 177,476,869, forward strand.
CCTATAGTTTATTTTTAAATTTTTGGCTCAATATAGTTGATATTCATAATGAACTTCGATTAAATTAAATTTACAGTAAAAAATGTCATTTTAAGAATAAAATACTTTCTATTAAAAATAATTTATTCTTAGAATTTGAAACTAACATTCTTAATCAATGATAAAGAATCATGATTTATCACATCACAATAACAAATCATGAATTGCTACAACCACCTCATTGTAGTGCCATTGTACCTTAATAATGTACAGCTGTTTTTTGGTCGATAATCAATTTGGTTGGATTCGTCTCAAAATTAATACCCTGTACGTCGTAGGAAAGATGCATTTACCCTCTGCCCATATATATTTATGTCTTTGCTTTAAGCTTTCTATGTCATGATATACATATGACACACATAAATAATCTGATTTCTAAATTTTATTATAATTAATAAGAATTAATTTTGCTTTTAATTGATTTATTATTGTGGTTATAGTGTAGCTTTCACGTAGTACATGCTTTATTTATAAACGACAAAAACTAATGACTTAAAAGTACATTAAATTTAACACATGAGAAAAAGAGGATAGAGTTTCCTTCTTAGAAGTCGACAACCTACAAAGAAAAAGTTCTTGAATTGAGTTTTTTCTTTTCTTTTCGAAGCTTACAACTTCTATTTTGGATAACCAAATTTAGAACTATACTGTTGAGAAACGTCCACATTAGGTGGAGGCAGTAGAGGATTAATTCCTAATGTGATGAGTTTGTTAGGAAATATCAATCAAACCTGCCATATATGGACGCATAAGTTACTTGCACTAATAGCACTAGTTTGTACTAAGAATTTTAATACAAGCAGCCCAACAAAACTTGGAAGCATGTGATGGAGTTCTTAAGCATTTGAAATGAATGGGTTGATATTTTATTTTTATTTTTTAAAAATACCAGTCTTATTGAAAAAGGATTTTTATGAGTTTGTTGGCATATTTAAATACTATGTGAGGAATAACCAAAAACTCCCAAATCTATTTTCAAAATTTGAAATTGAAATAGTGAATGGATGTAGTGAACGCATTCCACCTTGATCAAACGACTAATAAATATCTATGGTTAGATTTGAATCAGGAAGCAAATGTTGTTGACCTAGCTAGTAGATAGATATTTGCTTATGCTACTAGCATTTATTGTGAGATATTTGTCGACTGGCTGATCATTTGATTCTTGAATTAATGAGATAAAAGAAATTTAAATTATAGAAAAGGAGTTTAAGTTATATAGATAACGTAAATATCTTTTTACATTATTAGGGTAATTTAGGTTAGAATAATTAGTATTGATGAAAGTAAAAGAGAGACTTAAACATAGTAGCAAGGAATAAGGACAATGTGTAAAGGCTAATATATAAGGCGCCCAAATGGGCAGGTTGCCCGGTGTGATGCGGTTTCTACAGCGCCCAATAGGGTGCGATGCTCAGTGCATCACGATTATTATAGCGCCTAAATGTTTTTGTCGATTTATGAAAAGACACTATATATTGAGAAAGATTTGAGTCTATTCCCAAAAGGTTTGTAAAGATAATATGTCGTATCTCCTTCAAAATGTGAGCGAACAAAAATATAGACTATTTTCTTCTGTTCTTCTCTGAACACAGATCAATTCTTATAAAAAATTTATGTTAATTATTGAAACCTAAATTTGAATAGTTTGTTAATCGTAGAGGAATTCTACTATCATTCTTGCAACTAGGAGTGTTAAAATGAACCCAAATTGAGTTGATCAGTTCAAAATTTAATGGATTGGGTTCAAGATAATTTGTTATTGGGTAAATCTCAATCCATTAAGTCTCAACCCATTTTCAAGTTGGATTCAGATAAACTCAATCAATCTCTACTTCAACCCGTTTAGTTAAAAAAATTATATTCTTAAAGAAAATTAAAAAAAAAATGATAATGTGTCTTTCCATTTTCAAAATTACCCACCTCACCTCACCCCCACCTTACCCCAACTCCACCATAAGACAACTTATCCCACCTCCACCCCAACCCCACCTCCCTTAAATAAATTAGTTTTATTTGTTAATAAGCTTTTTATAAATTTTCTTCTTGCCCCCACTCCACCTCATCCTCATTCCTCCCTCCCTACACCGAACCTCCACCTGCACCTTCATCCTAAAAAATTATTTAAAAAAAAGAAAAAATCTTTTCTTATCTCACGGTCAAAATCCGACCTTCGCTCCTTCCCCAAACCCCTACCCCTCCCCCCAAAAATATATTTTTTAAAAATAATTTTTAAAAGTAATTTTTAAAAGTAAATAAATAATTTTTTTTTAAAAAAAAAAATTTACCTCAACCCACACCGCTCTCAATTTAAAAAAAATATATTTTTTTTTCAAAAAAAAATTCTTACTCCACCCCCATCATCCCTAATCCCCCACCCCACTCCCATGACATACCCCTTTCCCAAAAAGTTATTTTTTAAAAAGAATTAATTTCTTTTTTTTTAAAATAATTTCTTTTGTTAAAAAAAAAAAAAGGCTTATGTTATCGCCAGACACCTAAATTTGTCCCGAAAATTCACTTAGACTCCTCAACTAAGGCATGTACCTATCAGGCCCCTAACCCACCCAAATTTTGATTCAATTAGACATTTTTTGTCAAATCAGCTAAAAGCTCAAATGTGTGTAATACACACGCGATGATATGGCAAAAAGGGCTAATTTGAAGCTAACACGTGGCTTTATGGGTCCAATAATTATTAAAAATTAATTATAAACTTTTTTAAAAATAAAATAAAATGGGATCCCCTTCAACATCCCCCACCTCCACCCACCCCACCTGCTCTTTCATCTTTTCTCCATTTTTCTTGCCCTCTTCTTCTCCATACACTATTTTTCTTTTTAAATTTGATTTGAGAATCAATAATCAAAAGAAAAAGAAAAGAACATTTTCCACTACCTCCCCCCGGCACGCGATCCCCGCCCCCTCTTATCATCTTCTTCTCCATTTCTGTAAAAATAAAAAAAAATTCAACTTTTTTTTAGAAATCTTATTTCTTTAGCAATCTAATTTATATTTATTGCTATTTTTCTTCTTGTTGTGTTATGGGTTCCTTAGAATTTAAATTTTTTAATAACATCAATAAAGTAAACTCAGATTCATATCAAATTAGCCAAAAAAAATGAAGTTTCGCCGGAATCAAGTTTACTCTGCAAAATCATATCAAGTTTGCAAAGAGAAATGTATTAATACATGCTGAAGTTCATGGCTTTCACAGTTTTTTTTAATTGAAAATTGTTAATTGTATTAACAAGATTGTTAAGAAATTAAAAAGAAAAAAAAATCGAGATGAAGAAGATGGCTGGGGGCTTGGGCGGGGGGCGGGGGAAGGGGGCTGATTTTCCTTTTTTTTAAAAAAAAAATTGTTATTATTAGAAATGTATTAAATAAATTGAAATGTGATTTTTTACTTTTTTTAAAAAAATACAATTTGAGACTCTATTCACGCGCCCAAGAACATACTCTCCTTGCCAAAACAGTATTTTATGCCTGATAGGTACCAATTTTAGCACTTTAGGGACCTGATAGGTGCACGCCTTAGTTGAGGGGTCTAAGTGAATTTTTGAGACAAATTTAGGTATTTGATGATGACTTAAGCCAACAAAAAATCTTTTCTCAACCCCATCCTAACCCCTTACCCCCTACCCCCTATTCCTCCCAAAAATATAATTTTTTAGTTTTAAAAAATTAAATTTTTCTAAAAATTTCTTACACCAGCCCTCCCACACCCCCACTTTCTATCTGTCCATCCAACTTCCCAATCTCATCCAAAAAAAAATTCTTGAGTTGTGTTTACAAGGGATAAATATCAATACGTTAATATTTTTTTAAATTAAGCGGGTCAAATTGGGCGGGTCAAAACTCAACCCGATATTTACCTATTTCAACCCAAAGTAAATTTGGGCGGGTCATAACCCAACCAGATATCCAATTCAACCCATTTAATATTGGGTAACTTGCATAAATCTCTAAATCTTTAAGTGATACATATAAAAAAGTGATACATTTTGTTAATTACATTTTATCCCGATTTTTTGAAATGGTGATACATATAAAAAAGTGATACATTTGAAACTAACAAGATATTTATTTAAGGAAATAATAGATTCTCTTTTATTCATTGTATTCTTTTATTTAAGGAAGGATATCTAATTTTTTTCTTTTTTTAGATTTAATTTAGGTGTTTTAATTATGTTTCGCTTTTTTCGTCTTTAATTATGAAAGATATATTTTTTGGGGCCTTTTTCTCTTTTTCGTCTTTAATTTTAGTCTGTTTTTTTAGATTTAATTTTAATTATGTTTCAATTCTACTTTTAGTCTTTTTTTAAAAAAAAATATATTATTACTTTTGTTTCCTACACTGACTACGCCATTACCTTTCATTAGTAACATATGAATCACCCAATAATTGAAATAAATAATTGTATCTACCATATGAATCACCATAATACCATATATATCACCCATTAATATCATATGAATCACTCAATAATTGAAATAAATAATTATATCTACCATATGAATCACCATAATACCATATATATGAATCACCCAATAATTGAAATAAATAATTGTATCTACCATATGAATCACCCAATAATTGAAATAAATAATTGTATCTACCATATGAATCACC
>NC_061113.1:177481643-177586979 GCF_002878395.1 Capsicum annuum
AAAAAAAATTGTATCTACCATATGAATCACCATAATACAATATCTATCACCCATTAATATCATATGTATCACCCGTTAAAATCATACAAAATGTATATATCATATGAATCACCAACAATACCCATATAATGATATCATATTTATCATTCATATGAAGCATCATTAAAAGAATAAACATGTATGAATAACTAAATAAATTTATATATGTTAAAAAAATGAAAAGATTTTAGGAGAGGAAAAAAAAATTGCATGCATTAATGGAGGAAAAAAAATCAGGAAGGAAGATGATTTAAGCATTAATGGAAGAGAAAAAATCACGAAGGAAGATTTAGTTATTGATAATTAGGGAGATATTTTAGGGAAGAAAATCTTGAATGAGTTAATGGTGGAGTAAAAATAGGATGTGGGGGTTTTGTTGATAGGTATCAAAAGTGAAGTTGAAAAATGAAATTTTATGTAAATTTTAAAAAAGTAAGGAATATTAAGTAATATACTTTCTTATTTATGAAATTTATGTAATTTATCCTTTAATATTTTCAATCTCAACCCAACCCGTCTATTTGACATCCCTTCTTGCAACAATTAATATGGTTCCGTAAAAATTTTGGCTAGCAATAATGAGGAAATGCTTAGTGTATTGGCTGGAGCAGCAGAGTGATATGATAGAAAAATAAGAGAATGATGGATTGATCAGCTAGCGTTGAAATTAAAATGTAAACAGAGTTCAATTCTTCACCTTTTATGAATATTTGGGTGCTGACTTAATCCTTACTCAAAGACACCGACATTAATTAATACTTATGTAATGTAATCGAGTGTCAACTGTTAACGGTTCTTTGATGAGTACATACAATAGGCTTTAATTGAGGCTAATAATAATTAATAGACTTTTTCAAATAGGATTGTTAAGAGATTATATTAGCTTTACTCTTTCTCAAGAGACATGATATTGATGCCCTCAACTTTGATAAATTAAATAATATAAATTTGGAGATTCCTCCACCGATCAGGACAGAAGAATTAAACATATTATTAATTAAGAAAAATTAAATGATTAGAAGATGGTTGTGAATATCAAAACCCAAATAAAGGACATGCATAAGATCAATAAGTTTGTTTCTGGCGCATGTAATGAATAAACCGGCCTGGCTCTTCTCTATGAATAAACCTATTGCCACACTAATTAATTTCAAATAAATATGTACTGTCTAACCAACTTTTAGGGATTGTTTGGTGTTGGTGATAGGATAGAGAATGTTATTTCGTGAATTTGGTATCTCATAAGGTTTTTTATCCCACCATATATTATATATGAGATGACTAATGTCCCTAATCAAACGTAGGATAAAATAAAATAATCCTACATTTTTATCATCCAGAATTATTATCCTCCATCCCTCGTCCTAACCAAACGTAGGATAAAATAAAATAATCCTACATTTTATCATCCAGAATTATTATCCCCCATCCCTTGTACTAAACATACCCTGAACTCATACCACACGATCCTTAAGGTGTGTTTGGTACGAAGGAAAATATTTTTGAATAAATGATTCCCACTTTTGGTCAAAAACATTTTCTTTAGGTAAACAAATTCTTTAAAAATGAGAAAAATAATTTCTCTAATGAAAGGCATAAGTTGCATTCCACATTAATTATTTCCCTCCCTCACCCCCCACCCACCCACAAAACACACACACATTCCTACTCTCCATCCTCACCCTGCATTGTATTTGTCTAGATCATACAAAATGTTTTTGAGATAATAATTTCTACTTAATTATAGAACACTAAAAAATAAGTTGAAAACTCATCTACTTTTCAGGGACATTTTATTCATACCAAAAACATCCAACTTCAGGTGTTTCAAACGCGACCTAAAATCTATGATCATACAATCAAACACAATTGTGTCCAAGGAGTGGTTGGTAGCAATCATATTAATGGATGTAGTAAATTCAATTTCTACTAAGGGAGAATTGACCATGATATGTTTATTTCAAGTTCTACTGAGGGAGAATTCATGGTCTTGCAGATCTATATTCTCAATTTTACCATTTCTGTAGCTCATAGGTTGCCCAAGAATTAGGTATCATACGTCCGATTTTTTCATGATTCCAAATAATTAATTGTCATGCTTTACCTTATACCAATTATCTTTATTATTGTTTGAGTAAAATTGAAGTTTTGGTAGGACTTTATTCAACGATCAGGTTATAACATCAAATAATATTATTACAAAGAAATTATGCTAGAAAACATCATATGGCATGATAATTGTAGTGAGTTGTAAATCTTCTATAGAATAGTGTTCTTTTTAGGGAATTTTACACCACACAACTTTTGAACCTAATATGTTGAGGATCAAAATTGATGAGTACAATTTCTGTTGGGGATGTCGAGGAATGTAGTACATTGGGTTAGGAAGCTTGAATGAGAGAATAGATGCAGAGGAGCCCAACACATCACTCCACTGATCTCCAGAGTTGCCTACTATTCTCAACCCTCTTCTACCATAGTCCTCCGAGACCCTGCATACCATCATTGATAAACATTAGTCCGAAAACCGGATTTTCTGGTCACATAAGATGTTGTCACCTTAGCCAAGGCTATAGTATTAGTGCCTACATTCAGGAGTTCTTTCAACAAAAAGAAAAGAAAAGTATTTATAAAGATTACTCAGAAAGGGAGTTAATAACTTAAACGGTCACTCTACTTTAAATTTTCATCTCAGAAAGTCACTTTAATTTTAAACTTTACTCAGAAAGTCACTTAACTTTAGATGTTTTACTCAGAAAGTCACTCAACCCATTTTATTATTTTTTTAACTAATTTTTACTTATGTGAAATTTTTTAAATAACAAAATTCTGAAAAATATAAAATATCCATTTAATGACCTTTTTATTCTTTCTTTCATTTGATACCTATTACTATATATTGTTTCTTGTACCTTAATTTTCGTTAGAGATGAGAAAGGGTTCTTTTTCTTTTTTTTTTTATAATGGAAAGGGTTCTTTCTCTACTGCACTGCTAATATGTTTGTTTGTTCTTGTTGGGAGGGGTAGGGGTTTGATGGGTTGGATGCGGTAGCGGAATTAGAATTATTACTAATATAATTCAAAAATATAAAAAAATAAATACGTAAAGAAATCAAGACGATTTGATATTTATTATGTGTAGATAAAACATAATATATACCTTATATATACAATATAATTTTTCATCAGGTTTGAATGAACTCGTGTGTCCCTACGCAGCTCGGGGCGGTGCCATCTTTAGCCAGGTATTCATCCAACAGAAAATAATATTATTATTTATACAAGATTAAAATATAATAAATATTAAACCTTTTGACTAATTTTCATATTTATTTTTTTAATTTTAAATCTCCTTAATAAATATTTTGACTTCGCTACTGTATGCAGCCCACTCCTAATAGTGGGGTTGAGGTTTGATAAAAGGTGGTGTTAGGACATGAGAAGTTTTGATGATAGACAGATGAATGAAATATGTTGTGCAAGCTGGTCCATACAAGTGAAACTGCTTCGGACATATGGAGTGCATGCTGAAATCATTACATGCTAAAATTATTACATAAGCTGTCAATACATGGATAAGCAAAGGATGTTCACACGACTATATGAAGATAATTGGAGCAGTTAGAGTTTGAGTAGATCAAGAAGTCTACAAGGCAGAAGGATAAAGCAAATGAGTCCTACTCAATTTAGAAGAAGGAGAGATGGTTACAACAAGGAGTGAGTTACTTGAAAGAGTCCTACAAAAGATACAAGTAAAGAAGAAAAAGGACTGCATCTGAGGGGGCATATATAGACGACAAGCTGCATTCAAATAACGATTCATGCACTGATAAGAAAATCAACAATCAGCAAAATCGTTCATCAACTTGAAGAAAAACCTAGTTCTTACTTAGTATGTTTTAGATTGCTTGTAATAGGAAGGTTCTTGAGTTATAATGAGTAAATTGTTCTAGTCTCAGTATTCTATAAGCTGAATTAGGAATCACGTCTTCAATTTAGGGAACTCGAAGACTTGGGAGCACTTATCTTGGGAAGATTTGTGTTTTTGTAGTAATAGGAGTTAGAAGTTTTAATTCCTTATTTACAAAAAGTCTTGTAATTGTGTTGATTGTTGACGCTCAAAGTTATAGTGAAGATTGGGGTTAAATCCTGTAGAGGTACAGGTCGTGGTTTTTTACACCTTTTTGAGCCGGGTGTTTTTCACGTAAAAATTACTGTGTTCAGTTTTTACTTCTGTGAACCACGTATACTTACTTGTTCCACAGATAGGCAATCAGTAGGGATCATACTCTGACAAGTGGTATCCGAGCCGGTTGTCTTAAATAAGGTTTTCACCTAAGATTAGATCATTATGATGAATTCCGCACCTCCTACTGATCACAGTGAAGGTCAATCCACTACTAGACCCCCACTCTTTGATGATACTCATTTCATCTGGTGGAAAACCAGGATGGAGATGTTTATTTAAGAAGAAGACTATGAATTATGGGATAGGATTACTAAAGGTCCTACTATCCCTATGAAGACAGAAAATTGTGTGCAAGTCAAGAAAATAAGGAGTGAGTTTACTGCTGATGATCTTTTGGGTTTAAAGAAAAATGCTAAGGCAAAGAATATCCTAGTCTGTGGTCTAGGACGTACTGAATACAATAGAATATCTACCTGTACCCCTGCTAAGTAAATATGGGATGCCTTAGTAAATGCCCATAAAGGTACCTCTCAGGTAAGGAAATTCAGGATCTTTCTCCTTTTTATTGAATATGAAGCGTTTAAGATGAAGGAAAATGAATCCTTGCATGATATGATGACAAGACTTACTACTCTAACAAGCATGATATGATGACAAGACTTACTACTCTAACAAATGAGTTAACCTCCTTAGGAAAAGTCATCATTGAAGAAGAACAAGTAGAGAAGGTTCTGGGGGTGCTACCAAAGTCAAAATGGAATGTTAAAGTCACTGCAATCAGGGAAGCAAATAAGGATCTCACAGGTATGACTTTCGATGAACTAGTAGGGAATTTAAGAACCTATGAAATGAAAGTTGATGGCATTAACAAACAAAAGACTTCTGAAAAAATCTTGGCCTTAAAGGCTTCTGATAGTGATGAAGAGATTGAACTGGATAAGGAACAAATTACCTTCATAACAAAAAACTTCAGCAAGTTTTTTAAGAAGAAGAAGGGAATAGGTAGCAAGAAGCGTTCTAATGACAATCCAAATAGATGTTACAAGTGTGGAAATACTGATCATCAGATCAGAGAATATCCTCTCTGGGAAATAGAATGGAGGAAGGAAAGAGTTGAAAAGGAATAAAAGGCCAGGAGGAAGGAAAAAGAAGAACATGCCATGATAGCTGCATGGGGATTTGACTCTGATAATGATGATGATGGAGTTGATGAGACAACATTTATGGCTTTTAGAGACTCAGACATTGAGGAAGAAGATGATGCTTCTTAGGTAAGTTTACTTGAACTAAAAGAAAAACTACATTTTTTTTCTAAAACTAAACTTGTTTCCTTGATGAGTTATTTAATTAAAAAAATCCAAGAATTAACTTCTGATAGGGATGAATTGTTCAACAGTCTTGCAAGTTTTAAATTTGATTTCATTGACTTAAAAGTTTGCTAGCAAAATGTTCACAAAGAAAATTGCACTCTCAAGGAACAAATTACACTGCTTGAGTTCTCAAATAATGATCTTAAGTCTGAATTCCTTAAACTGACTCTCACTAACCATGGAAAAAAGGCCATAAGTAAAGAACAAGAAAATACTGAACTTGAGTTAACTAAGTACAAACAAGAATGCTATGACTTGACTAAAAAGATAGATAAGATGAGTCAAGAGGTAGCAAGATTAAAATTGGATCTAAAAAAGTCAAACAGATGGACAAATTCTTCAAGAATTGTTCATCAGCTTGGTAAAAGAAATCACAATGAAAAAGCAGGCTTGGATTTTTATAAAGAAGTTGATAATCTTCAAGACTTATGCTATATTTGTGGCAATCTTGGACATCTTACTACTAATGTCCTATGGCTGCTAAAACCAAATATTAAAGTCTGAACCTGGCAATCAAACTTTCTCAGACCACGAAAACAAGCACTTAAATTAGTCTGAGAAACAAGTCAATTTACTTGCTTCCTGCTTGGACTAGAAGGAATTTAATTCATCCTTTTACTAACAAAACAGGACCCAAGCTTGTTTGGGTTCCTAAGTCTAACCATTGATTTCTTGTGCAGGAGAAGGTGAAGAAAAAAAAAGGCACTGGTACCTAGATAGTGCTTGCTCAAGACATATAACTGGCGACAAGCAAAAGTTTTTTTCACTCTCCAAAATAGATGGTGGGGAGTCTCTTTTGGAAATGGAAAAAGGGGAATCATAAATGGAGTTGGGAAAATTGGCTCATCTGAGTCAAAAATTGTGGAGGATGTTTATCTTGTGGAAGGACTGAAGCATAACATGCTAAGCATTTCACAATTATATGACAAAGGTAATAAAGTAATTTTCACTGCTGCAGGTGTTAAAGTCAAAAGGATGGACACCAAAGAAATTATGCTTACTGTAAGGAGATATAGGAATATATACAAAGCAGACATAATGGTAATACCAGGACCTGAGTTGACTTATCGAAGTGCAATAGAAACTGATCCCCTCCTTTGACACAAAAGACTTGGACATGCAAGTCTGAAACAACTGAACATACTTTCCTCCAAAGACATGGTATTGGGACTACCCAAGACCAAGTTTAAGAAAGAAAAGTTATATAGTGCATGTGTAAGGGGAAAGCAGGTAAAATCCTCTTTCAAGTCTAAAATCCATGTTAGCACTACCAAGTGTCTTGACCTGATTCATATGGACTTGTGTAGACCAATGAGACAACAAAGCAGAGGTGGAAAAAGGTATATTTTTGTAATTGTTGATGATTATTCCAGGTTCACCTGGACTTTGTTTCTAGCCTCTAAAGAAGATGTCTTTGATGTCTTTGAAATCTTCATTAAGAAAATAGAAAAGACACTGGACACTTCATTAGTTTCCATAAGGTCTGACCATGGAACGGAATTTGAGAATGCAAAATTCTTCGATTTTTTTTCATCAAATGGAATAGATCATAAATTCTTAGCTCCTAGAACTCCAAAACAAAATGGAGTGGTGGAAAAGAAGAATAGAACCTTGGAAGATATGGCTAGAACAATGATGCTTACAACAAATATTGCCAAGAACATATGGGCTGAGGCAATAAGTACTACAGCATATATCACAAACAGATGCATAATCAGACCCATGTTAGAAAAGACTCCCTATGAATTACTAAAAAATAGAAAGCCTAACATTTCTCACTTTAGAAATTTTGGTTGCAAATGTTTCATACATATAATGGTAAGGATAATTTGGGAAAATTTGACACCAAAAGTGATGAGGGAATCTTTTTAGGTTATTCACTTTATAGTAAGGTTTACAGAGTTTTAAACAACAGAACTAACTGTGTTGAAGAAAGCATGCATGTGATTTTTAATGAGTTTTGTGTTAAGACTAACCTGCAGGAAGAAAGCGATACTGAGGAATAGGTTACACAACATGTTCCATCGACTGAAGCAGTTAAACTTGAGGGCATTTTCATAGGGGGAACTGAAACTGAAAGCACAGTGTTAGGGGGAACTGAGCCATCAACTGCTTCACATCAGAACATTAGCAGTGATCCAAGCAGCTCACTAGGCTTGATCCCAAAAGAATACAAGTATCAAGGTTTGTACCCCATTGAGAATATACTTACTAATCTCACTTCTGGAATCACCATAAGATCTGGATTGAGAAGTATTGTGCATTCAAGGTATTCCTGTCAGAAATAGAGCCAAAAAAATAAGTGAGGCATTGCTTGATATTGATTGGATCATAGCCATTCAGGATGAATTGAATTAGTTTAAGAGAAGCAAAGTATGACATTTAGTTCCTCTTCCAAAAGATAGATCAGTCATTGTGACTGAATGGGTGTACAGAAATAAATTTAATGAGCATGGAACAGTCACAAGAAACAAGGCAAGACTGGTGGTTCAAGGATATAACCAAGAAGAAGGAATTGACTTTGATAAGACTTTTGCTCCTGTAGCAAGACTTGAAGCCATAAGATTGTTGGTTGCCTTTGGCTCTTACATGGAGCTTATTTTGTACCAGATGGATGTGAAGAGTACATTCCTAAATGATATTCTCAAAGAAAAGGTTTATGTGAAGCAACCTCCAGAGTTTGAAAGCAGAGAGTTTCCAGATCATGTGTACAAGCTGGATAAGGATTTGTATGGGTTGAAACAAGCACCAAGGACCTGGTATGAGAGATTATCAAAGTTTCTGCTGGAGCATAGACACACCAGAGGTAAAATTGACAATACTCTTTTCTTAAAAACTAATGGAAAGGATTTGTTAGTTGTGTAGGTGTATATGGATGGCATTATTTTTGGATTAACCAACATGAATATGACTCATGACTTTGCTAAACTCATGAGTTATAAGTTTTAAATGAGCATGATGGGGGATTTGAATTACTTCCTGGGTCTTCAAATAAAATAGTCAGCATCAGGAACAATGATCTATCAACAAAAGTATGTCAAAAAGCTTCTCAAGAAATTCTCCATGGAGGAAACTAAAGAAATAAGTACTCCCATTGCCACTACCACAAAACTTGATCTGGATGAAACAGGTTCTGATGTAGAACAAAAACCATATAGAGGTATGATAGGGTCCTTCTTGTATCTCACAGCAAGTAGACCTGACATTGTGTTTAGTGTAGGACTGTGTGCAACGTTTTAAGCTTATCCCAAAGAAACCCATCTGAAGTCTATAAAAAGAATCTTTAGATATTTGAAAGGAACTAGTGATCTTGGGTTGTGGTATCCCAAAGGTAGTAACTTTAATTTGGTAGGATAATCTGATACTAATTATGCAGGATATTTGGTGGACAGGAAAAGCACTACAGGTATGGCACACTTCTTAGGATCATGTTTGATAACCTGGTCTACAAAGAAGCAAAATTCAGTAGCTTTGTCTACTACTGAGGCTGAATACGTTGCTGCTGGGTCATGTTGTGCTCAATTGTTATGGATCAAACAACAACCTCTGGATTTTGGGGTAGATGTAGGTTGTGTTTCCATCTTTTGTGATAACACAAGTGCTATAAACATAGCCAAAAATCCTGTCCAACACAAAAGAACTAAGCATATTGATATCCGTCATCACTTTCTTTGAGACAATGTTGAAAAAGGAAATATATCAATTATGTTTTGTTCAACTGAGGAACAAATTGCTGACATATTCACTAAGGCTTTGAGTAGGGAACACTTTGAAAAAAATAGGTTAGCATTGGGGATGATTAAAATTGTATAAATCTCCTTCAATGATTGACTAGAATATGCTATGCCTAAGTGATTGTTGATTAATTTAATCTTACACATTTAGTTATGTGTCCTAATTCCAAGATTTAAAGCAATGTGATATATCTATGTGTTGTTTTTTTTTATAGATGGATCATCAAGGCAAGAGTGGTCATGGACTAATCAAACACAGGTATGATTATTGTTTTTCATAGTGTAGACACATAATTTTATCCCTCCCCAAAAGCATTCTTACCATTTTACCCTCGTCTTAGTATGTGCCCTCACCCGTGTGATAATCTCTTCACAAAAAGACCAAAAATAACAATTCCTAACTAATTTTATATTATTATAACAACCCCTCACTATTAAAAATGACACATCACCATCACTACCCTAACTACCCATGTGATCCCCTCTTCTTTTTTCTTGTCCACAAAGAAAGAATATATAGGGGAATTCCCTTATGATAACAAATTCATGCCCATTATAAAGAAAAATTCTAAGAGGAAAAAAGGGAGGCTCATTCTTTGATCATCATCTTCTTCACAATAACAACAATCACAAAATAATATTCCTCACAAGAACAAGAACAATAACAACAAAAAAAAGGGCGTCGATGAATAGTAACCGGTGAACAGTATTGATGAATAGTACCGATGAACAGTAACCGGTGAACAGTACGATGAACAGTATCAGTGAACAGTAACGGCATGAAAAGTGATGGTGAACGGGTCATTATTTGTCGAGTTGGATTGTTGGTGTTAAGGTTCGGCTCGAGGTTTCCAGGTGCGGACTTTCTTTATTCGAATAACATTGAGTTTGAAAGCTTCAAATTTAAGGTCCAATTCTTTCTTCTCTTTTATTTAATTCTTATGTGATTGTGATTGCGTGTGATTCGATACCGTGGTTTGTTTGTTGATGTGAACTGTTGGTGACATTTGGGTGTGTGATGTACTAAGCATGATTGGTGAATTTGTGTATTGAAATGGGTTAATCACGTGGTTAAAAATGAATTAAGGAGGGGATTAACAATGGAGGAAAATGAATATTAATTAAGTTTGATGTATTGATAATGTTGAACATGATAGAATTGTGATACGTTAAACTTGGTAGGAAAACGTAGGCCGGGTAGGCAAATTTAGGAATAACAATTTTTTGGAGTGTTTGAATATGTGCGTGAATGGTACTTTCTACTTTATTGCACGAAAAGTTTAAATTGTACTCATTTGGCCGGGGAATGCCCCAAAGAATTTGTATTGATTTATTTGGAGAATTCCCCGAAGTAGCATGTATGCAAAGGAGGCTCGTGATCAAGGCCCGAAACGTCGGGTGGAGTTTAGTTTAGGATTAGTTTAGAATAGAATAGGTTTTATATTTCAGCACCTCTTTTATTTTGGATTGTATAATTTGGACTGAACATTATTGTGGTTTGTTTTAAATTTTGTGTGATTTGTTTGTTTGCTTGTTTTTGTGTGTTTATGTGGTTTGTATATTTGTAATGTCAAATTAGTCAATACGCTCCACCAAGCGACCGTGGTCGAACCACGAGATCGAGGGGTGCCTAACACCTTTCCCTCGGTCAACAGAATTCCTTAGCCGGAATCTCTGTTCGCGGATCAATTTTTAGAGTCCAACCCTTTCGAAAAGGATTTTCCAAAGGTGACTTGGCATACCGGATTATGCCAAGTGGCGACTCTGAATAAGAAAAAATAATAATGTAAATAATCCTTTGTTTTCGAAACAATTTTTTTATTTTTGTCACCTTAATAATAAAATCCTTTCGAACTTAAAATACATATCTTTTTTTTGGAGTCAAAAAAGGGGTGTGACAGCTCTGACGACTCTGCTGGGGATCTTTTCAGAGTTCGGTCTTATTTTTGGAGTCGTCTCGACTTTGTTTGGCATTATGGGTGTATAAACATTGTTTGTGATTATTATTTATGTTATTGTTATCACTGTTGTGTATTTTCGTGCTCTTCGTGTGCAGTATTTATCCTATATGTTACCGCTTTTATATCTGGCATCATGTGTCTACCCCTGGCCTTCTTTTTGCAACAAGTCCATAGTACACGTGTTGTACACGACCTCTAGTTGAGTCACCCTTATTTTAGGAGGGAGCCGTCGGTGTTATGGAGTAGGTGGAAAGCAAAACAGCCACTATCGACCATACGCTCCTCCGAACAGCCTTGTTAGTGAATCACAACGTAGGTCATCCTTTAGGTCATGCTTATGTGCATCATACTGAGACCTAGCGGGACCCACATGGCCCTTTGTAGGAGACCCACCTCTAAAGCATCCCTACGTGCTAACTGTTGCATCTTTAAGGATAACGTGGTCATTTGACGGGCTTATTTGAAAAAAAAAAACATTTGTTAGAAGGTGCGTAGGCAAAAAAACAAAAAAGAAAAGATAAATTAAAAAAAATTAAAAAAGTGAGTCGAAAAGAATGAATCAAAAGGAGTGTCGTAGTTTATTTTAGAGTTCTTTATGACTTTTGTTCTTCACGATCCAAAAACTCAAAAAGATTTTTTTTTTACGTTTTGCATTTATCTTCTCAAAGTACCGTAAGTTCAACAAAAAAAAAAGAAAAAAAAGAGGGTTTTGTTTGCCTTTTCTACTTATTTGTCAAAAGCAAAAATACCAAAAAGATTTTTCTTCATAATTGATGATGTCAGTCTTAGTTGAAGTGTCTAGTTGAAAATCCAAAAAGTTTTTATTCGTTTGTTTTTGGTTGTGTCTCTTAAGTTATGGTAAATTTATTGGTTAATCGTTAATTATCCAATCTGGACGAACTACACACCCCTGATTCTTCTCTTTCGGGATGTGAGATATGTAGGCAACCTATTGTTGGTTCGGAGATTTTATTTCAAAAAAAATAAAAATTTACTCACTCTTCATTTAGAGTAGGTGTTTCATATACATTTTCAAGAGAAAACTACAAAAAGATTTTTCTTTAATAGTTTCAAGTTTCACTTTCATATGAAATTCAAAATTGAAAATCCAAAAAGATTTTTCTTTGGTAATCGTAGATTTCATATTGTATAGAGATGTTAAAGTTCAAAAATTCAAAAAGATTTTCGTCAATTCTTTTAAAAATTTGTTATTTTCTCTTCTCAAAGTTTTAAAAAAAAGAGTAAAAGAAGAAAAGGAGAAAGAGTTTAATTGGCCATTTTGACAAGACTTCACGAACTACACACACATGATTCTCCTCTCTCGGGGGTGAGATACGTAGGTGCCTTTCTTGGGTTCGGTGATCTTTTAAAAAAAAGATTTTAAGAAAGTGTTGAACTCTAACGCATTTGCTATCTCTTGTTAAGTTAGTTTGAGGTGGTTGGTTTGTGGCATTTTGGTTGGTCCTCCATATTTCTCCAAGTCACAGAGGAAGTTATGGCCAACAAGGATACCGAGTTAGTTGTCACTAATCAGATAGGGAGTTCGGGGAGTGAGAATGTAGGAGATAATGAAGAGATTTGGAAATTAAGGCGGCAAATAATAGAAATGCATCGAGCTTGGGCTAATGGGTTGCCGCCTCCTCCAGTTCCCACTGATAATCTGGAATATCTTTCTAGCTTGCCTCCCGTGTCACATGCACAATTTCCCATTTTTGTTGATATTCCAGAACATGCATCAAGATTGACTCTGGAGAAACAATATCCAACCACTTCCAAGGTTCATTTCCTCACTCCCCAATCTAAGACGGCGCCACCCCCACTTGAAGCTCCTACTTTTGATGTTCATCTATAAGTTGTGCCTCCCTACTCTACAAGAGAGCCTGCATTGAATATTTTTAGTGATCAGCATTATGCTCTCAAGCCCACATTTAAATCGACTGGTCTTTACGATTGCCCTCAACCTCCTGAATTTCCTCCTAACACTGAGAAGCCTGTTATGACAGAAGAACAAGAGGAAATAGCCAGAAAATTGAGAAGTTTAGAACTGACTATGAAAAACTTGCAAGGACTTGGGGGGTACAAAAGTGTCACATATAAAGATCTGTGCATGTTTCCAGGCGTACATCTTTCTTTTAATTTTAAAATGCCAAAGTTTGAGAAGTATGATGGACATGGTGATCCTGTAACACATTTGAGATGCTATTGCAACTAGCTAAGGGGCGCTAGAGGGAAGGAAGAACTACTTATGACTTATTTCGGGGAGAGTCTTTCAGGCCTAGCTTCGGAATGGTTTGTTGATCAAGACATTAACAAGTAGATTAGTTGGGATGACCTAGCTAATGGATTTGTGCAACAATTTCAATACAATGTGGAGTTGATACCTGACAAAAACTCCCTAATTGGTATAAAAAAGAAGAATACTGAGAGTTTTAGGGAGTATGTGATCAGATGGCGCGAACAAGCTTCTAGAGTAAAACCGCCAATGAAAGAAAGCAAGATAGTGGAGGTGTTTATTCAAGCGCAACATGAAACATATTATCAACACTTGTTACCTGCATTAGGCAAGCCATTTATTGAGGTCCTTAAAATGGGGGAGATGATAGAGGATGGAACTAAGACTGGTCGCATTGTGGTTTTGCAATATTAGAAGCGACTACTCAAGCAATTCAAAAAGGTTCGGGAAGTGTGGGAGGAAAGAAGAATGAGAAAGATGCATCTGCCATTGCAGTTGGACAACAGTCATGGGCAAGAGGACCACACCATCATTACCCACGGGCTCAAACCTAAGTTTATGCCCAAGCTCCACAGAATCTTTACCAAAATCCATTATATCCCATTTCCCCACCTCCATATCAAGTGTATAATGTTCAACCTTATGTTCAAACTCCATCTTATCCACACTGGCATGCGCCAACTCTGCCGAGTCATCCTCCAACACCACATACATATCGAAGCCCTTCTAGGCCTGGTTTTTAATTTAAGTCAAATAATAAAATGAGACAGAAGTTGAGGGATAGCTTCACACCCATTGGAGAGTCATATGCAAGTTTATTCTAGAGATTGGTACAGCAAAGCATGATTACTCCTCTCCTTGGGTATACTCCTGACCCACATTCAAAAAGTTTTGATCCTAATGTATGATGTACATATCATTTTGATGTTCAGGGTCACAGTATTGAAGATTGTCGTGCTTTAAAAAGAGAAATTGAAAAGATGATTCAAGATAAATCAATCATGGTGCAGAACATTGACAGTGAGAAAAGCTCTAATCATGCTGATATGCAAATCAGTGGTTAAGATGCCAGGCTGAGCAATTGAGAAGTCACCCCTCTCCTTTCTAGGAAGGAGTTTGGTAGCTTGTTTTGTTGTATTTTTCTATTCTACAAATTATTTCAGGGTTGTAGTTTGGGATCTGTCTTATTTTGTCCTTTTGTTGTTGTCTATGTTCAAACTCTTCTATCTTTTGTTTTGACTAAATGAAGTTTCTCATTTTCCTTTGTGTTTTAAATATGTGTTGTTTGTTTATTTTCTTTACATAGTACATTTTGTGTTAACTCTAGTTATATGACATGCTAGTAAAATTTTCAGCGAGATCTTAAAATCCAGTCTAAGCATGAACATTGAATCAAAGGGTTAAAGTTAGAAAAAGAGAGCATATGAGAAAATAGATAGAGTGCTGAGATATTTGGTGACAAGTTAAGGCAATTATTTTGAAAATCACAAGAATAACTTGGTCATCGATCGAAAGGCAAGTCCTAATTAGGTCAAATAGTAGACGTGTGATCCTTATATCAAGAGAAACAAGAAGATAAGCAGCTCCACGAAAGCATGAGTCATTTGATGTGAGGAATGTACAACAAAGGTGGAGTTTACAAAATGATGAAGGCATGAGTCAAGGATCGATATGATGAAGGCATTTCATTCTGCTATCCAAACATTGTGTCATCCTTTGTTTACCCCATTTGAGCCTTAATTTTATTTTCTTTCATACCCCTCTTTTGGAATCAAGATAGAGTAAGCAAAGTTCAAAGAATAGTGTCGAGTAAAAATATAAAGTCAAAAAGTTACAAAAAGGAGACAAAATGTTTCCAAAAAAGAGTGTCAAGAAAAATAGAGTTAGAAAAAAGAATCGCAAAGTGAAAAGAGCGAATAAATGAAAAAAAAGAAAAATCAGATCAAATCAAAAGAACAAGCTGCCAGAACTACGCGTGACCTGATTCTCCTCTCTCGGGGGTGAGATACGTAGGCTACCCTACTTTAGGATCGGTCCAACCAAATAAATAATTTAGAATTGCCCAGTCAAAAAAAACTGGGGCATAAGTCAATCCTCATTGTTTGAGTCGATTCCAAAAGCTATAGGTCCCACCCCACTTCAAGTGTCGTTTGGGCCCTATATCATCCTTTCTTTCTTACCCTATCCAAAATCCAAGTTACAACTAAAGAAAGACCTTCAGATCAATCTTTGAGAATGTTAGGGCTAAGTATGCAATGGATGTGATGACGCATTTTGGGAACTACTTGTCTTCCTCAACATAAGAAATTAGGAGAGAAGTAAAAATAAGAGAGTCTTATTGGTGAAAACCCTCACGGGCACCGTGAGATGAATGATGAGTTGAGAGAAATAAAAATGAGAGAGTCTTATCGGTGAAAACCCTCACGGGTATTGTAAGGCGACGGTGAGTTGAGACAATTGAAAATCAGAGTCTCATTAGTGAAAAATCCTTATAGACATCATAAGGCAATGATGAACTGAGGAAAATAAAATAAGAAAGTCTTGTTGGCTAAAACCTTTCAAGGTGCCACTAGCCGAATGAGGTCTCTGAATGCAATTGACCTAAGAAAGTAACTCAATTTCAGGGTCATTACCTCAACAACAATTGGTAGAAGGTTTGGATGAAATGATCAGGCAGCTTAATCCAAATGCATGATATAATCATTAGAGTTGATTGTCATTTTAGATAAATTTTTTATTTCTTTGTTTCAAATGGGGACTTTCATTGTCTTTTCTTTCTTCTCTTTATCTTTATTTTTATTTTCTTGAGTCAGTTATCCAAATTAAAAAAAATTGTTGTCATTTTTCTCTTGTTTTTGAGTCAAGTCCATGTCAAAACAAGTGAGAAAAGATTTCAAAACTGGCTACCAACATTTTCAATTGCACAAAGCAAGACAAAAAGGCCAGCGCATGAAAGAGACATGATTGTGAGCCAAAAAAGGGCATACAGAAAGTTTTGTCAATAGACAAGTCTGGCAACTCATAAAAATACCAAGGTTTAAAGGGTTTATTCAAGAAGCATGACAAAGCAGAGATGCTGTATTTATTTCATAGTCACTCATCGTAATCTGAGTTTAGGTCAATGACACGATAAAGTAGGGGCAAGTGCCAACAATCTGAAACAAAATGAAGGAAATGAACACTGGAGCAGGCGTCGGGACAGCCAAGTGCCGCAAGCCACCACTAAATTTGTAATTGACAATTTTTTTTTGTTGAAACAGGGGCAAATTCTCTTCACTTGATTCAGCTACCATTGGAAATACACATTCGTGATATTTTACTTTCTATTCAGGACCCTCCTGAAAAACAGGATTTTACTTTCTGTTCAGGACCCTCCTGAAAAATGGGAATTTACTTTCTGTTCATGACCCTCCTGAAAAATGAGATTTTACTTTATGTTCAGGCCCCTCCTAAAAAATGGGATTTTACTTTATGTTCAGGACCCTCCTAAAAAATGGGATTTTACTTTATGATTCAGGGTCCTCCTGAAAAATGGGATTTTACTTTCTGCTCAGGACCCTCCTAAAAAATGAGATTTAACTTTATGTTCAGGACCCTCCTGAAAAATAGGATTTCACTTTCTGTTAAGGACCCTCCTAAAAAATGGATTTTACTTTTTGTTCAGGATCCTCCTGAGAAATGGGATTTTACTTTATGTTCAGGACCCTCCTGAAAAATGGGAATTTACTTTCAGTTCAGGACCCTCCTGGAAAATGGAAATTTACTTCAAGTTCAGGACCCTCCTGAAAAATAGGATTTTACCTTATGTTCAGGACCCTCCTGAAAAATGAGATTTTACTTTATGATTCAGGACCCTCCTGAAAAATGGAAATTTACTTTATGTTCAAGACCCTCCTGAAAAATAAGATTTTATTTTCAGTTCAGGACCCTCCTGAAAAATGGGAATTTTATGTTCAGGACCATCCTGAAAAATAGGAATTTACTTTATGTTCAGGCGCCTCCTCAAAAATGGAACGTTACTCTCTGTTCAGGACTCTCCTGAAAAATGGGACTTTACTTTCAGTTTAGGACCCTCCTAAAAAATGAAAATTTACTTTATGTTCAGGTCCTTCCTGAAAAATGAGACTTTACTTTCTGTTCAGGACTCTCCTGAAAATGAGATTTTACTTTCAGTTCAGGACCCTCATAAAAAATGGAAATTTACTTTATGTTCAGGACTTTCCTAAAAAATGGGACTTTAATTTCTGTTCAGGACCCTCCTGAAAAATGGGATTTTACTTTCTGTTTCAGACCCTCCTGAAAAATGGGATTTTACTTTATGTTCAGGGCCCCCTCCTAAAAAATGAGAATTTACTTTCAGTTCAGGACCCTCCTGGAAAATAGGATTTTACCTTATGTTCAGGACTCTCCTAAAAAATGGAATTTTACTTTATGATTCAGGACCCTCCTGAAAAATAGAAATTTACTTTATGTTCAAGACCCTCCTGAAAAATGAGATTTTACTTTCAATTCAGGACCCTCCTGAAAAATGGGAATTTTATGTTCAGGACCCTCCTAAAAAATGAGAATTTACTTTATGTTCAGGCCTCTCCTAAAAAATGGAACTTTACTCTCTATTCAGGACTCTCCTGAAAAATGAGATTTTACTTTCAGTTTAGGACCCTCCTAAAAAATTGGAATTTACTTTATGTTCAGGTCCCTCCTGAAAAATGGAACTTTACTCTCTGTTCAGGACTCTTCTGAAAAATGAGATTTTACTTTCAGTTTAGGACCCTCCTAAAAAATGGGAATTTACTTTATGTTCAGGTTCCTCCTGAAAAATGAGACTTTACTCTCTGTTCAGGACTCTCCTGAAAAATGAGATTTTACTTTCAGTTCAGGACCCTCCTGAAAAATGGAAATTTACTTTATGTTCAGGACTCTCCTGAAAAATGGGACTTTAATTTCTGTTCAAGACCCTCCTGAAAAATGGAACTTTACTTTATGTTCAGGACCCTCCTGAAAAATGGGACTTTACTTTCTGTCCAGGACCCTCCTGAAAAATAGGATTTTACTTTATGTTTAGGACCCTCCTAAAAAATAGAATTTTACTTTCTGTTCAGGACCCTCCTTGAAAATGGGACATTACTTTCAGAAAAATGAAATCTTTCTTTATTGTAATCCTTGTTTGAGATATTTTTGTTCTGGTTTTGATTTTGATTTTAGGAGGGGCTCCGGCATTTGTAAGGAGACGCACTTCCTTGTTTAGTTAATTCAAGAAACATTTATGAGGAGGCGCACTTCCTTGGTTGGGATAATTCGAGCAACATTTGTGAGGAGACGCACTTCCTGGTTTGGTCAATTCGAGAAACATTTGTAAGGAGACACACTTTCTTATTTTGGTAATTCAAACGCTATTATGAGGAGACGCACTTCCAAAGGAGACACACTTTCTTGTTTTTGTAATTCAAGTGGCATTGGTATGAAGACACACTTTCTTGTTTGGTAATTTAAGTGGTATTTGTAAGGAGAGACACTTCCTTGTTTAGACAATTCAAGCAATATTTGTAAGGAGACGCACTTCCTGGTTTGGGCAATTCAAGCAACATTTGTAAGGAGACGCACTTCCTGGTTTGGGCAATTCGAGCAACATTTGTAAGGAGACACACTTTCTTATTTTGGTAATTCAAGCGGCATTTGATAAGGAGACGCACTTCCTTGTTTGGGTAATTTAAGCAACATTTGTAAGGAGATGCACTTCCTAATTTTGGTAATTCAAGAAACATTTGTAAGGAGACGCACTTCCTTGATTGGTTAATTCAAGCAAAATTTGTTAGGAGACGCACTTTCTTATTTTGGTAATTCAAGCGGTGTTGGTAAGGAGATGTACTTCCTTGTTTGGTTAATTCAAGCAACATTTGTAAGGAGACGCACTTCATTGTTTGGACAATTCAAGCAATATTGTAAGGATATGCATTTCTTTTATTTGGTTAATTCAAAAAACATTTGTGAGGAGACGTACTTCCTTGTTTGAGTAATTCAAGAGACATTTGTTAGGAGATGCACTTCTTTATTTTGTAATTCGGTCGACATTTGTAAGGAGACGCACTTCCTTAATTGATTAATTCAAGCAAAATTAGTTAGGAGACGCACTTCCTTATTTTGGTAATTCAAGCGGTATTGGTAAGGAGATGAACTTCCTTGTTCGGTTAATTCAAGCAATATTTATAAGGAGATGTACTTCCTTGTTTAGGCAATTCGAGCAACATTTGTAAGGAGAAGCACTTTCTTGTTTGGTTAATTCATGAAAACATTTCTAAGGAGATGCACTTCCTTGTTTTGGTTAATTCAAGAAGCATTTGTGAGGAGACGCACTTTCTTATTTGAGTAATTCAAGCGGCATTGGTAAGGAGATGCACTTCCTTGTTTTGATAATTCAAGCAACATTGGTAAGGAGATGTACTTCCTTGATTGGGTATTTCAAATTTTGATTTTTAGGTGATGCACTTCCTTGTTTTGATTATTCAAGCAACATTGGTAAGGAGATGCACTTCCTTGATTGGGTAATTCGAATTTTGCTTTTTAGGTGATGCACTTTCTAACTTAAGTCTTGATTCCTAGAAGATGCACTTTCTAGTCGAGTTATCGCACTTAACCCTAAGGAGACACAGTTCCTTGCTAATTTTCATTTGTCAGGTGGCACACTTTTTAGCTTAAACTTGTATCTCTAGAAGACGCACTTTCTAGTTAGAATCCCTCACTTTAATTCTTAAGAGATGCACTTCCTGGTCTTGGTTATTTAATTTTACTCTTAAGAGATGCATTTCTTAGTCAGAGTCTTGATTCATCATTGCAACATGCAAGTAGGTATGATGTGACTTTTCCAAAACTCTTCTGATAATAAACTGGGGAAAAAATTCAATTTCTGTTTTTGAAACTTCACTTTTCTGGCAAATAAAACCTTTTTATAATAATATTTGTTTGGGATAATTTTCTTTTTAGTTTTGATGTGATTTCAGGAGCCTGCCCGAAGTACAGGGCGAATAAATGAAAAACCAAGCAACAAGGTGAAGAAATTGAAAGTTAAAAGGATTGAAAAATAGCAAGTCAAGAGCCCGCCTGTAGAACAATGTGAAGAAGTTGAAAGCATGGCAACAAGTTGATGAAATAGCAAGTCAGGAACCCGCCTGGAGAACAGGGTGAAGAAATTGAAAGGCAAGCAACAAGTTAAAGAAATAGCAAGTCAGGAGCTCGCCTGAAGAATAGGGTGATGAAACATAAGTCAGGAGTCCAATAGAAGCTGTATAGATAGGATTTTTGTAATTTCATTTATGATTTAACTTGTAATTTTCATTTTTGACGTAATGACAGAGTCGTGGACCAGAGCCTCGATGGGACCTCACTTGACTCTCCAACTCGGTCGTCTTCTTCCTTTTATTTCTTCTCTATGAATAATGGTCGGGTCAAAATTCTGTCTCATTGTCTACTTCTTTGTATGAAAACACTTTGTGTTTACCTGCAAAGAGGGGCATGATGTAGACACATAATTTTGTCCCTCCCCAAAAGCATTCTTACCATTTTACCCACGTCTTAGTGTGTGTCCTCACCCGTGTGATAATCCCTTCACAAAAAGACAAAAAATAACAATTCCTAACTAATTTTATTTTATTCTAACAACCCCTCCCTATTAAAAATGAAACATCACCATCACCACCCTAACTACCCATGTGATCCCCTCCTTCTTTTTCTTGTCCACAAAGAAAGAATATATAGGGGAATTCCCACATGATAACAAATCCATGCCCATTATAAAAGAAAAATTCTAAGAGAGAAAAAGGGAGGCTCATTCTTTGATCATCATCTTCTCCACAATAACAACAATCACAAAATAATCTTCCTTACAAGAATAAGAACAACAACAACAAAAAGAGGCGTCGGTGAACAGTAACCGGTGAACAGTACCGATGAACAGTAATCGGTGAACAGTACAGTGAACAGTATCAATGAACAGTAACGGCGTGAAAAGTGACGGTGAACGGGTCATTATTTGTCGAGTTAGATTGTTGGTGTTAAGGTTCAGCTCGAGGTTTCCAGGTGTGAACTTTCTTTATTCGAATAACAATGAGTTTGAAAGCTTCAAATTTAAGGTCCAATTCTTTCTTCTCTTTTATTTAATTCTTATGTGATTGTGATTGCGTGTGATTTAATACTGTGGTTTGTTTGTTGATATGAACTGTTGGTGACATTTGGGTGTGTGATGTGCTAAGCATGATTGGTGAATTTTTGTTATTCTCGATTGGTGGATTGTGTATTGAAATGGGTTAATCACGTGGTTGAAAATGAATTGAGGAGGGGATTAACAATGGAGGAAAATGAATATTGATTAATTTTGATGTATTGATAATGTTGAACATGATAGAATTGTGATACGTTGAACTTGGTAGGCAAACGTAGGCCGGGTAGGCAAATTTAGGAATAATGATTTGTTGGAGTATTTGAATATGTGCGTGAATGGTACTTTCTACTTTATTGCACGAAAAGTTTAAATTGTACTCATTTGGCCAGGGAATGCCCCAAAGGATTTGTATTGATTTATCTGGGGAATGCCCCGAAGTAGCATGTACGCAAAGGAGGATCGTGATCAAGGCCCGGAACGTCGGGTGGAGTTTAGTTTAGGATTAGTTTATAATAGAATAGGTTTTATATTTCGGCACCTCTTTTATTTTGGATTGTATAATTTGGACTGAACATTATTTTGGTTTGTTTTGAATTTTGTGTGATTTGTTTGTTTGCTTGTTTTTGTGTGTTTAAGTGGTTTGTACATTTTTAATGTCAAATTAGCCGATACGCTCCACCAAGCGACCGTGGTCAAACCACGGGATCGAGGGGTGCATAACACCTTTTCCTCGGTCAACAGAATTCCTTAGCCGGAATCTCTGTTCGCGGATCAGTTTTTAGAGCCAAACCATTTTGAAAAGGATTTTCCAAAGGTGACTTGGCACACCGGATTATGCCAAGTGGAGACTCTGAAAAAGAAAAAATAATAATGTAAATAATTCTTTTTTTTCGAAATAAATTTTTTATTTTTGTCACCTTAATAATAAAACTCTTTCGAACTTAAAATACATATCTTTTTTTTGGATTCGAAAAAGGGGTGTGACACATAGTAGCATTAAGAGAAAACGGTCATCTACACGGTTCTTTCTATAATGATTGAAACCGCCAAAACCCAACAGTCATCTTCTTTAAAAGGCTGCCAGAGCTTTCCCGTCCATACTGAACCTCTACATCAGCACGTTTCTCCAAAATCACAGTCCCTTAATCTTTCAACTTCCTTCTTACTCTTCTTAAATACGCCTCTTGTTTTCTCTTCTATCTCCACTTCTCCTTCAACCTCTGAATATTCACCATACTATGGCGTCTTTCTCCTCTCCTTCTTCTTCCATAAAATCTGACATTAATCCTTCTACACAACTTATTCTCCACCCAAACATCAATTTACCCTCACTTATCCAACCCCAAATCCTTCTCAACCTATCTAATTTCCCATTTTCTAATACCTTACTACACCCCTTCTCTCACTCTTCTCTTAAACCCTCACTCTTTTTAGAACCCTTACCACTATCAGTAGTTCCTCTTCAAATCCTTAATCGAGATGACATTTCAATTGCCAACCTTATTCCTAGACGGTCAAGATCGACTCTGAAACGAAAACCCTCATTTGTTGCCATTGATTTCAATAATGATACTCTTGAACACTCTTCTCCCGTCATCCCTTCATCTCAAACTCCACATACTCAGAGAAGAAAACAATAGAAAGATGCTTGTTTGGAAGAGGCACTTAGGGCAAGTAAAAAGAAATGAGTAGTGCCTAATTCTTCTCCTCCCCCATGTGATTCCTCTCCTGACATTCTCATTCGCTCCAAGAGAAAGTTAAAGCAGAAGCATACCATAGCTAAAACATGAAAACTATATCTCTCTCGTAAAATATCCCTCCTCTCACTCTCAAAGCCTCCTCATCTTCAAAATCCACTGTCAAAGCCTCTACTGACAAAGTCTCTACTGGAAAAGCCTCTACTCCTTCTAAAGATTCTCCAAAATCTGTGTCACTTCTGAAGAAATAGGTCCCCAAACCTAGTCCTTCTATCTCATCTGCCTCAGATTTAGACTATCTGCCTGACACTTTTTTTGTACCTCCTAATGATTCTGATGTTGATATTAATGTTGATACTCCTGCTGAGAAAGCTTCTCAATCAGACCATATTCTGCATTTTCAGAAACAAAAAATGGTTAGAGGTAGGGTTGTCACTGGTTTTGGGGGTCCTGATATGGAAACTTTGGTATCCAAATTGAAGGCTCAGGGGTGGTCATCCTTGCTTCTGTAAGGTAATCATCAAAGAAGGTTTGGAAAAGATAAAGTGTATGAATTTTATACACATGGAGTTGCGATTGGGGAGATGATCTCAACCTCTGTTCATAGAAAACTCATCAATCTTTATCTTGCTGATTTGGGTAGAATTCTAAGTGTTCCTACTGGATGTTGGGGTCACTATGTGAAAGGATCTTGGCCTTCTCTTGACAATCTTCCATCCTCCCTTGATATCTGCAGAAAATTTTCTAGAAATTTTCTCCTTCCTTCTCATTGTAGGGTGATGAAAAATGAAATGTCTTCTCTCTATCAGTTGTATTTTGATGTGGTCCACAAAATGATCTTACCTAGGCAGGCGAGGCGCACAGTTGCAAGCTTTCTTAATCTTACCTTAATGGAACTATTGGATTCTGAGATTTCAATAGACCTTCCCCAACTCATCATTAAGCATATGCAAAGGGTACTCGTCAAAGATAAGAATGGTCATGCTCTGCCCTATCAGTTCTGGCTTGCCCCTGTGTTTGATGATTTTTGTGTCTCTGTCAAGGTGTGGTCCTTACAGACAACTAAGGATGTGATTGGACAAGTGAACCATACTGTGTTACCTGCTGCTACGAGACATGCAGACAACCCTATGTAGAAGTTACGAAATGCCTTAGAGGTAAAGCAGGGTAAGCTGGAGGTTGCACAGGCTGCATTAGAGGCTGCCCAGGCTATTCATGAAGATGAAAAGAGGGCTCTTGAAGCTCAAATTGCTTCCCTCACAGCCACTTTGGAGAAGTAAAGAACTAAAAATACGGTTATCATTCGATCGTTGACCTCTTTTATCAACTCTACCTCCTCAAAATAAACTCCTCCTTCGTCCCTTAGTTTTTTTCTTCTTCTTTGTTGCTTCTTAGTCCAACTTGTTTCTCTTTTTGGTCTTACTGGATAATGATAATTGTATCTGTTTTGTGCATGAAATGGACCTCTTTTTCCTCACTTGATCTACTTCTATTTAATTCAATGCTTAGTTATCTCTTGCTCTGACTCTTGCTTATTTAAGTGATAGCCCCAGTGGCCATGGATTATTAAACAGTTTTTCACTTATTAGCTCAGCTTTTTGATTATGTCAAAAGGGGGAAGTATAGATTATACAATGCTTATAACTCAACTGATCTAACCTGTTTTATTCTACTGTGATCCTTTTATTGAATTTCTTATTGAGTATGTCAGGTTCTTGGTAATACTGTGCTGATAATTTTGTCATCATCAAAATGGGGGAATTTGTTAGGGCATAAGAAGTTTTGATGATAGACAGATGAATGAAACATGTTGTGCAAGCTGGTCCATACAAGTGAAACTACTTCGAACATATGGAGGGCATGCTGAAATCATTACATGCTAAAATTATTACATAATTTGTCAACACATGGATAAGCAAAGGATGTTTACACGACTATATGAAGATAATTGGAGCAGTTAGAGTTTGAGTAGATCAAGAAGTCTACAAGGCAGAAGGATAAAGCAAACGAGTCCTACTCAATTTAGAAGAAAGAGAGATGGTTACAACAAGGAGTGAGTTACTTGAAAGAGTCCTACAGAAGATACAAGTAAAGAAGAAAAAAGACTGAATCTGAGGGAGCATATATAGACGACAAGCTGCATTCAAATACTGATTCATGCACTGATAAGAAAATCAACAATCAGCAAAATCGTTCACCAACTTAAAGAAGAACCTAGTTCTCACTTAGTATGTTTTAGACTGCTTGTAATAGGAAGGTTCTTGAGTTGTAATGAGTAAATTGTTCTAGTGTCAGTATTCTATAAGCTGAGTTAGGGATCACGTTTTCAAGTTAGGGAACTCGAAGACTTGGGAACACTTATCTTGGGAAGATTTGTGTTTTTGTAGTAATAGGAGTTAGAAGTTTTAATTCCTTGTTTACAAAAAGTCTTGTAATTGTGTTGATTGTTGAGGCTCAAAGTTATAGTGAAGATTGGGATTAAATCCTGTAGAGGTACAGGTCGTGGTTTTTTACACATTTTTGAGCTGGGTGTTTTCCACGTAAAAATTACTGTGCTCAGTTTTTACTTCTGGGAATCACGTATACTTACTTGTTCCACAGATAGGCAATCAGTAGGGATCATACTCTAACAGGTGGGATCTGATGAAGAATGGCCTGCTGTCAAAAAGTTTTCTTTCCAAAGTCTGTCTTTGGATTTACTACAATAGTACTGTTGATGCTAAATCTTTATTAAACAATTCTAGTTCTAGGTATAAAAGGTAAATTTTTTGAAATTGTCTCTATATTTCTTTTATATATACTATTTTTCATGAATATCACTTATTATATTACATTGAATATGCGGTTGTTGGTTTTGTGCGTAAAGAATATATATATAAAAAAAATTAAATCAATTTAACATATACTGCTCCCTATGTTTCACAAAAAGTATCTTGATTTAAAATATAAGGGACAAACTAATTAATATTTAAGGTGAATTTAAATATAAAATTTTTAAATTTTTTAAAGTAAAATTTGCATATTTCGAAATTATATAAAAAATATTATAAGTCACAACAGTAATAATTCAAAATATTTCAAAAATCATGAATATTCATTAGATTATTCAAATAGCAGTTAAGACAATCTTTTTTGACACGCGGAAAATATATATTTAACAACTAATTAGACTATATATATAATGTCTCTATTGAGCAAATGAAAGAACGGGGAATGAAAGAAAGGGTAAAAAGATCATTAAATAGATATTTTATATTTTTCAGAATTTTGTTATTAAAAAAAATTTCACATAAGCAAAAATTAGTTAAAAAAATAATAAAATGGGTTGAGTGACTTTCTGAGTAAAATATTAAAAATACAAAATTGAGTGACCGTTTAAGTTATTAACTGCTTAGAAAGGTACTACGCTTTCAAGGCAACAATGATCAGGTCCTCAACAGGGGTGGAGCTACATGGTTAGAAGAGGGTTCAGTTGAATCTCATTCGTCAGAAATATTGTATTGATATGAAAGAATTTTTTTTGGTGTGTGTATATATATAGATAAGGGAAGCTTCTAATTTGGTTGCAGAGTTGGTTCTACAATTGCTCTGGTTTGTAGGTTTAAATTCCCAGATATTAGGACATACTTGCACCTTTTTGAATGCCCTTGTTATCCTCATTTTGCCATTGGTCTTCATTAGGAAAGAAACACTGCACATGCTCACATTATTATTTTTTTTCCCACAAGAAAAACAGAATGCAATCAATGTAGGATTGTGCAAATGACTACTGAAACTAGTCCCACAAGCCCCTTTCACATACTTAGGAAGACATCTACATTTCAACAAGGACTAGTATTCAAATTCCAAGAAGTGAATCACATGATGCTCTTCAGACTTTGACATCTAAACAAAAGCAGAAAAAGAAGGAAAATATACATCCTATAAGGTTTATGTTTACTTTGCATTCACATTGTTGCACTAACAAGTGATGAATAATTTAAAAGTGACAAAATTAAAAGTGACAAAATGGATACCTTTCTGGAATAACAAACAATGGTTTTTTTAAGCAGATCAGGGTAGGAATGACCTGACCTGTCCTGCCTGCCCCATTTAAGTGCGCCTTTGTTCCTTGATCTAGTTTATCCTTTTAACCATTTTTTTCTTCCAAGTTAGTGTCCCTTGAACATTTCAAGTTAGATGTATTTTCATTAAAATTCTAATAAACCATTCAGAACTAGTTTAATCAGTGAGGTTATGAGTCTTAATACTTTGAATTAGGGTAAAATATTTCTAACGCACATATATGAAACTAATATGATTCCTGATGAGTGATGGCTACATTAAAAATATGAAAAAGGACAGAAATGGCCACTCGATTGAATTAATTTTACGAAAACTACCATGGAATTCAAGTTTCAATTTCTAGTCATTTTAATTTGTTGGTTTGTTCTATACAACGTCTACATATATTCTACACAGTTTGTATACATATCTTATACCTACAAATATTCTATACAAAAATTATATAATTTTGACACACAATTTATACAATAATTGTACAATTTTCTTACACATTTTATACAACAATTATATAATTGTTATACACTTTTTGAATTTTTTTTGTATATATTTTATGCATTTACATATTTTATAAAACTATACAATTTTTATACATATATCTTATATACATACATATTCTATATAACAATTATACTATTTTTATACAATTATACTTAATTATATTTTTAAATAACAAAAAAAAAGAATATTTTTCAGTTAAAAAAATTATAGCTAAAAAAAACTGAAATATTTTTAGAAAAAGGCCAAAGGCCGAATGACTCAAGTTGAACTATATCAGTATTGTATATGGACTATATCAATATTATATATAAACTGTATCTGAACTACATGAAACAAGATGACACAAATTAAGAAATGGTCATAACGCGAAAATAATTTAGCCGGCTGACTATTTTTTGACAAAATGTCAAATGACGACCATTTGTTTTAAAAATGGTCAGTGAGTGTCTTTTTCCCTTAAAAATATATGTCAACGCTTCCTATTTATTATTGGAAAAACTCAAGAATGGGAATTACATATATCAAGCTCAAAACTAGAGAAAATCTAAATGAAAAAAAAAAAGATCATAAGTAGATTTCATTATAAGAATGGAAATTAAACTGACCAGCTCCTGACGAAGTAATGTTATCCTTTTTTCGGATAAAAACTATACATCGATAATTAACATCTAAAAGTACTACAAAAAAGTGGTACTCCTACAGTCATATTTGACAAAGAAACAAGCATAAAACTAAACTAGCAGAATTTTAAAGCTGAGATGATCAACTAAAGTCAGTGGCCCCTCATTATATATATTAAGGGGAGTTCAACATCTACTGTATATACATAAAAAAAATATTTTTAATTATGTATAAATAATATAATTTTTCATCGAAGAAGGCCCCTCATTATATACTCGGATGAGCTCTCTCGTTGCATGCTAACTCTGCCCCGAAGTGAAGCCCAAAAAACTCGTCGAAACTTCTTGTACACTGTACAAAACGAAGGGACAAGAATAAACAACTACGAGTAGTAATACATTTGATTAACATTAGAAAAAAATTAGGAAAAAATCATCGTTTCTACCCTAAACTATACCCGAAAAATTCAAGTAACACTTAAACTATTGGAGTGACCTAATATACACCTATACTATATAAAAATCAAATTTTCTACACCCTAAATCTGATGTGGAAAAAACATAATTAATTAAATAAAATAAAGCGCGTTTAAAAATTAAATTAACGCAAAAAAAAAATTAAAAATTCCCCTCCCCCACCCTCAAACCATCTTCTTCTTCATCACTCCCGACCCCCAAACTCCAACCCCACCCCAACCAACTATCTTCTTCATCACCCCCACCCCCAAACTCCACCCCCATCAAATAGATGTCAATTTCACTAATTTCGAAATCTCAAAACGAAATCTGAATCACTAATTTTGAACTAAGCTTAAATGGGCTCACCAAAATCCTAATTGAATTTGTTGTTTTCACTTCACCGGCGTTCCGGAGAACTCAAACGGTGAATCTTTCTTTTCCAATCCCAATAAGGGTGTTGGTACCACCATCACTACCCCTTCTTCCTTATCCTTTCCAACAAACGTCATCACCACAAAATTCAGCAATCCAATTTCAAATATCCAATCGAAAATCACAAAATTCAGATGGGTTTTCTCTAATTACTCAACAAATTGATCACAATTCCAAGCAAGACTAACAAAATTCAGATGAATTTTTCTTAATTACCTAACAATTTGATTACAATTTCAATAAAAAATCACAAAACCCAGATGAGTTTTCCTTAATTACTCAACAAATTAATCTCAATTCCAAGCAAAAATTTCAAAATCAGGAAATTACTCAACAAATTGATCTCAATTCCAAGCAAAACTCCCAAAATCAAAAATTTGATACAATTCCAATCAACATGAGAAGCTAATCTCAACCAAGTGATCTTCCATGATCTATAACAACGATACTAGAGTCTCTAGATTGCACCACTAATTACTCCATGTGAAAATACTTTGCTAAGACTACATTGATGGAGCTAAGAAGAGGAGAAGAATCAAAATTATAACTGCTTCAAAACTTGTTTGTTATAATCAGATTGTTGTGCCTTATATAGGCAACAAAATATCTAATAACTACCGTTCTTCTAGAACACTCTATTTAACAGCTCGTTGCCACTGACTATTCATTGTCTAACAACCTCTAACAACTTATACAGCTGGCTCAGCAATATTCTCCTAACTAGTTGAATGCCTACTCCTATCAGTATTACACATCAGTGGAACAGGTAGTCGTGTATGTTCCAAAACACTCCCCCTCAAGCTGCAGGGTGCAGAACATTCAGCACACCAAGCTTGCTAAGTAAGTGGGCATATTGACCAAGACTTAGGCCCTTGGTAAGAAGATCAGCAAGTTGATCTGTAGAGTGAACATGTAGGGCCTTAATCAATCCATCCTTGATTTTGTCCCTAATGAAATGACAGTCAATCTCATTATGTTTGGTTCTCTCATGGAACACAGGGTTGTTGGCCAGTTGAATGGCTGAATTACTGTCACTATAAACTAAAATGGGGAGGTTACTAGGGATCTTAAGTTCCTGAAACAATCCAACCAGCCAAGTGAGTTCTACAACTGCTGAAGCCATGCTTCTATACTCAGCTTCAGCAGAACTCCTAGAAATAGTGTATTACTTCTTGGACTTTCATGATATGAATGATTCACCAAACTAAATAGCATAACCAGTAACTGATCTTCTGGTGTTTGGACAGGCAGCCCAATCAGAGTCACACCAGTAAGTCAAAGTATTAGCAGGTTCAGCCTTTAACCAGACACCTTGGCCAACAGAATTTTTTAGGTACCTGACTACCCTAGTAGCTGCTTCCCAGTGAGACTTCTTGGGATGTTGTATGAATTGGCCGAGAGTCTAGACAGCAAAGTTAATGTCTGGCCTTGTAATAGTGGCATACATAAGCTTTCCAATAAGTCTTTGGTAAGAGAAAATATCAGACAACAGTTCATCACCTTGTGCACCTGTTACTTAGTCATACTCAATAGAGGTGAGCCTGGCATTAGACTCTAAGGGAGTAATAGTAGGATTAGCACCACTAAGACCTGTTTCAGCAATCAACTCTAGAATATACTTTCTTTGATTCAAAATGATCCCTGATGTTGATCTTAAAAATTTAATACCCAAAAAATACTTGAGATCCCCTAAGTCTTTCATCTTAAACTGTTGATGCAGCTTAATTTTGGTAGCATTGATCAAGGAGGCACTGCTTCCAGCGATTAGTAAATCATCAACATAAACAAGAACTATAACAGTATCATTACCTTGATGCAGGGTGAATATGGAATAATCATGTGCACTTTGGGTAAAACCAACATCAAGTAAGGCGTGATTAAGCTTAAGATTCCACTGTCTGGAGGCTTGCTTAAGACCATACAAGGATTTGGTCAACTTACACACCTTGTGCTCCCCCTATCTTCTAAATTCTTCAGTCATTTCCATGTAAACTTCCTCCTCAAGATCCCCTTAGAGGAATGCATTATGCACATCCATTTGATGAAAATTCCAATCTTTAGATGCAGCTAGTGCAATCACACATCTGATTGTAACCATCTTAGCCACTGGTGAAAAGGTTTCATGATAGTCCAACCCTTTTTGCTGGCTATATCCTTTGGCCACTAACCTTGCTTTAAACCTCTCCACTTCACCATTTGCAAGATATTTGATTTTGTATATCTACTTGGAACCAACAGTATTCTTCCCTTTAGGTAGATCAACAATGATCCTTGTGCTGTTAGCTTCTGAGGCTTGAACCTCTGATTTCATAACTTCCACCCACCTTTTATCCGTTACATCCTGTTTATAGTGCTGAGGCTCAATTAAATTGGAGAATTTGGATAAATATCACTGATAAGTAGGACTCAGATTTTTATAAGACAAGTTGTTGGCTAATGAATGTTTGTATCTCTGATTTTGAGAAGTATCAACATAATCATGCATCCACACTGGTGGTTTGCTTGTTCGCGCAGGTCTACTGGAAAAGGGTTGAGGCAGGGAACAATTATCTTGACATGTTTCTTCATGAGTGGTGCCAGGTAAAGTTGCACCAGGAACTTCAGCATCAGAAATACCATCCTCCTCAGTTGGAGCTCCTTCAGTAATGCTCTCAGTAATTATTCCATGAAATGTTTCTTCATCTGTAGGAATCAAGAAGTCGGTAATATTTTCTCCAGATGAGGAAGCTTGTGTATTTTGTGCTGGTGAGGAAGCAAAAGGAAATGTATCTTCATGAAACACAACATCTCTACTGACTAATAGTTTCTTTGAGGTGATATCCAGCAGTAAATACCCCTTATGAGATTCTGAATATCCCACCAAGACTACAGGTTTAGCCCTTTCTGTGAACTTATCACCTCTTAGAAGGATAGTGACATAGCACAAGCATCCAAATACCCTGAGATGTGACAACTTAGGATCCTTGGAAAACATCAACTGAAATGGGCTCTTACCACTTAGAATAAAAAATGGTAACTTGTTCATTAGATATATTGCAGCCTTTACACATAGTCCCCAATACTTAATGGGCAAGTGAGACTGAAACTTGAGGGCTCTATTTATTTTTAATATGTGTCTGTGCTTCCTCTCCATAACTCTATTCTGTTGAGGAGTGTGAGGACAGCTGGTCTGATGTAGTATGCCCAGGGACTGGAACAATGTCTTACATTGAGAGTTGATAAATTCAGTGCCATTATCAGATCTAATGGTTTTTACCATTATACCAAACTGAGTTTTAATCATGGAAACAAATGTCTTAATGGCCACTATGACGTCAGACTTTAACTGCAACAGGTGCACCCAAGTGTATCTACTATGGTCATCTACCATAGTCAAGAAGTAATTCTTGTTGTCAAAAGTAGAAGTTTTATATGGACCCCACAAATCCATGTGTACAAGTTCAAAACATGTAGAGCATCTAGTAGTACTTAAAGGGAATGACAATCTTGTCTGTTTAGCTAGTGGACACACAGAACATTATTCAACATGTTTGCATCACTAGGATTCTTCATAATGTCTAAACACTTGAGAACCTGAGCAACAGGGTGTCCAAGTCTTTGGTGCCATAAGATGCAACTGGAATTGGATACTTCTGCAATAAATATGTTGGCTTCTGATCTTGACTGATTAGCACCTCTTGTCCAACCACCACCTTTAAGAATATATAGTCCACCCTCTTGCCTACCAATCCCCTTCACCTTGCCATTAAAGAGGTCCTGAAAGATACAAAAATCAGGATAAAAAGAAATAAAATATGAAAGTTCCTTGGTTATCTTGGCAACAGACAGCAAATTGAGTTTGAAGTCTGGAACATGTAGAACATCTTTGATCACATCATCTGCAAAAATGTGAGCTTCTCCAGTGTGTGAGATTGTCACTTTATCTTCTATTGGAAGGTGCAACTTATCCACATGCTTGGAGTCTAATCTTGTACCTCCTTTGAACAAGTGTCTATGTGCAGACACATGATGTGTATCACCTGAGTCTACAATCCAACTGTCAGAATATGCTTTGGATAAGAAATAAGTAGTAATACCTGTTGTATTGACTTGTTTCATATCTGTTGTGTCTTTGTTCAACATAGTCATAATCTGAGTGTATTCTTTCTCAGTGAATGTGTGAGGCTTGGCCTTTGGTGTGTGATTTACTTTATGACTAGAACTATCAGCATCAACTTGACCAGCTACCATAGTTGAAGCCCGAGAAATAGACCTGTGACCAGTGTTTACAAAGTTGTTACCACCATTATTTGTGGATAAGTTGTTACTGCCAGTATACTGTGATTTGAAATTAGAGTTGTAGCCTTGTTTCTTCCTGTTTTTCCAGTCATTTGGATACCCTACCAACTTATAGCAAGTTTCCTTGGTATGACCCAATAGATAGTAATAATCACACTTTCTGCCTCTATAGCTAGAGTTGTTTTGTCCAAAACCATAATTTCGATTCACTTGCATAGCAAGTGGTTCTAATCTATCATTCACAGTCATCATACATGCTGAATATTGGATTTCATCCTCTATGAGCATAGCATAAGCTTGATTGAGAGTAGGAGTCACTTCTTTGAGCAATATCTGTCTTTTAGCTTGGTCATAGGAATCATTCAGGCCACTTAAAAACTATAAAAGTCTAAGTTGACATATATGATCTGAGTATTCTCTAGTCATAGGGCAAGCACAACTAGGATTTGGCACTAGTACATCATACTCACTCTATAAACTCTTCAATTTGGTAAAATAGGTTGAGATTGAATCTGTACCTTGAGAGTGCATATTAATTTCGCGATGCAACTGGTATATACATATACGATTCACATTATCATACCTCTCCTTCAAATCCTCCCAAACTGTGCAAGCATTTGTGGCATAAATAATGCCAGATAACAGACTCTCACTCACAGTGTTCATTATCCAGGAAAGCACAATCGCATTACATGTTTCTCACTGCTCATAAAGTTCCTCTCTATATGATTCCTTGCTGCAGGCACCAGTGACAAATCCAAACTTCCTCTTCCCTAAGAGAGTAATACGCATCGATCGACTCCATAAACTATAATTTTTTGAATCAGTTAACTTAATTGAAACAAGTACAGCACTGGAGCTCTCAGATGCACCAATGAAAAGTGGAACACTTTAATTGATTTTAGGCGCCATGATTGATAGAATGCAGCTGTAATATAGATCGAAATTACAAAAAAAAGAGTTGAAGGAAGAGTCAAAAAATGTAGAAAACTTAGTGAAATACGATCGAAAACATACACTTAGTGTGGAGCTCGTGGCTCTGATACCATGTGAAAATACTTTGCTAAGACTCCATTGATGGAGCTAAGAAGAGGAGAAGAATCAAAATTATAACTGCTTCAAAACTTATTTGTTACAATCAGATTGTTGTGCCTTATATAGGCAACAAAATATCTAATAACTATCTTTCTTCTAGAACACTCTATTTGACAGCTCATTGCCACTCACTAATCATTGTCTAACAACCTCTAAAAACTTATACAGCTGACTCAGCAATATGCTCCTAACTATTTGAATGCCTACTCCTATCAGTATTATACATCAGTGGAACAGGTAGTCGTGTATGTTCCAAAATACTCCATAGATCCAGTAATACAAGTT
This sequence comes from Capsicum annuum, assembly GCF_002878395.1. Lineage (NCBI taxonomy): Eukaryota > Viridiplantae > Streptophyta > Magnoliopsida > Solanales > Solanaceae > Capsicum > Capsicum annuum. The sequence goes on from NC_061113.1 coordinate 177,516,754, forward strand.
TCTTAACTCTATGGAAATTTGAATTGAATTAAAAATAATACAATTTATGAAGTACCTTAATACGTATGAATCCACACATTGCCTCAAACTCGATCAAAGCCAAAGCAAACTCAGGTTTAATTGATATTGTTAATAAAGGCGAATTGGGGAAATTAAAGTGATTTTGTGTAGAGATACACATTACGTATATAAAAATTAGAGAAATAAATTGGATGTTGATGAGTGAATGATGAAGAAGAAGAGAGAATAATGGTAGATGACAAAAATAAAAAATAATGAGATTTTGATATTTTTTATTATTTTTTTTGAATTATGCTGACGTGGTAGGCACGTGTAAAACACCGCACCGCATGCAAGTGGTATAATACTTTACAGGATGTAGAAAATTTCACTTTTATATAGTATATGTGTGTATTAGGTCACTCCTATAGTTTAGGTGTTACTTGGACTTTTCGGGTATAGTTTAGAGTGAAAACGGTGACTGTTCCCCAAAAAAATTATAAGTGGAGTGGGCTGACCTACTATCCACCCTGCCCCATTTAAAATTTTCAAAAATTAAGTTTCGCACTATGATTCAGACAAGTTGCACAAATCAAAAGATCACATGCTCAGAACTACGGTATGAAAGCACTATGTCTAAGAGTTTTTTTTCACTTCTCTACTTTTTTTCTAGTTTTATTTCATCATCTTCCTTCCAATATTCTGATGTGTTTGCCTATCTGATTGATAAATCTTTTTTTGGTAACTAGGATAATATATTTGCATTGTAATAAAAAGTCTACAGAGAGGAGTTTGACAGCGCTTCTACCATGGTATCTATACATTGTGCAATATTTACTGACCATCTGTTATTACCTAATATAGTACTAGTAGGGATATTTACAGATGTACTAGGTGGTAAAACTCCTAGAGTCTTAACACGCCTAGTAAGAAAATATACTCTTTTATCAGCATCCAAAATGATCAATAGATCTTAAGGAGGAGACCAAAATGTAACAGCTTCCATATAGTTGGATTTATAGTAGTTAAAACGGATGGTTGTGCAGTAGAGATTGCTCTTTTTGCTAGGCTATCAGCTATTCTATTCTGCTCTCTATAGATATGAGTTAGTGCTGCACTTCCAGTTGCTGAAGAAAGTACCTGCAATCACATAACATAGAGGAAATGTTAGTATCCAAATCTGCATTTTTTAACATGTTGGCTAGGTGCTCTAGATCCACATTTATTTGTAAGGGTTTCAGATTATATTGCATAGCCATCTGCAAACCAAGAAATAAAGCATAAATTTCAAGTTGCATTATATCTTTGATAGTAATACGTGTAATGAATCCCAATACCCACTACCCCGTGCTTGTACGAAAAACCCCTCCCAAGCCCCATACATTAAGATTCGAAGAGGATGGAGCATCAATATTTAGCATTAGAAAAACCGGCGTAGGAGGATTCCATTTGAGGTACAAGTTGAATGAGTTAGTATTATTGTGAGAGTCAGATGCTAGAAACCAATACTCATTAGATAAAATTACGACAAGGGTTGCTATAACTATGGTTCGTGAACATAAGGTTGTTTTTATGAGTCCATATAATCCACAAACTATACGAAAGAACAATTTGTCCTGGAACCCCAAAAGTGGTTCGCTCAAGTCGTTGGAAATTATGAGTTAGCCAATTAGTAAAGGAGGTATGAGAGGTGGGGGGGGGGGGGGGTTGTAACAAAAATCCATAGATCATCTTTAAATTTTTTCAGAATTGACCAAGTGCACTACAGGCAAAGAACAAGTGAGGAATAGTTTCTAGTTCGACACTATGGCAAAGTTTATGGGTAGGTGATTATAGCTATGAGATGCAGTATAGATGAGAAGAGGTTGGGAGTCTATTTAATACTAATAGCCACAAGAAGTGTTTGATAAATCATCATTACGTTATATGGAAAATACTCTATTTCTTACTCCCTTTACACATCTCCAACCACATTCTATTCTCTATATTGGAGAACACCAACTTCAATTTACAACTTTATTTTACACTGTAAAAATAATTTTCTTTCTCCCTCTTTAATGTTATATCGTTATATTTATTTCATTAATATTTTCTTATTTTGTAACTTGAATCTTTTTATTTTTCTTCTATATATAATCACCCTATAAAATTCATATTCTTTTCAAGACCTTCATGTAATGCAACTATAAATTATAATAGAACTAACTTATATCTTAAATAAAGAATATTATATAGGAAAATTTAATAAAATATAAAATTAATATAATAAAGATATTACATTAGAAAATAATAACGAATATTAGGGACTTAATTAATGATCTTATATAATTTATAATATGTTAAATTAAAAATATTACATAATATATATAATAGTATAACAATAACAAAGTAAAATAGAAGGGATGAATAGTGCATCTTCAAATTTGGAGAAACACTGTTCGTCCCTCCAAATATAGAGTTTACAGAGGTGTTTGGAATTGCTGTTTTTTTTTTTATTTTTTTCATCCAAATGTAGAGTTTAGAGAGTAAAATAGAGTGTGGTTAGAGATAAGTCTCATGCAGATTACTATAACTCCTTTACATACTTGATCCTAATGCTTTTATACTCGATGATTTGTAGACCTCTTTTTATTTATTTTTGAAAGTTTTGGTTCTTTAATTCCCATCTGTTGGCTAATGGATAAAATTCAATCCGATCCCTGGATTGAGACCAGAGAGTATAATATACGCAACCATAACCTTAAGTAACTAACAAAGCATGACAATGATGCAAAAACAATAACTTGTTTGAGTTAATGGTGAAGTACTCATCGACATCCCTCTAACTAAATACATTCATAAAGAGAAACAATTTGATTCTTCTTAAGTTAGCAAGATTCGCATAGATAAGGTTCTAGTTAAAGTATCTCTAATTTGTGATACAATACAAACTGCAAAGTATCAATTTAGTCAATGAATGAATGGTACTGAATGGAGCAGAATAGATACCTATTGCTCATAAAGTCGATCCTAACTACTTTGGGATTGAGACATCGGTTGACAGTCACCTAGATCTCAAAATGAACCATTTCCCACATACCATGCCAATATAGAAGAATACTTATATACTTAACAACTATTCAAAATTCAATCTTAATGTCTCATATTTCACTTTTCATTTTCAAAATTTTAAAGTGATAAATAACTCATTTCCACTGATATAAAATCTAAAGTTGTTATAACTCACCCCAGTATGAGCTTGTCCCAATCCTGAAAGACAGCATTCAACAAATTCTCCACTGTGATAATTCTGCGTCTTTTACTACGCCCAGTTAACAAGATAATTTTGAATCCTAACCTCATAATTCATAACATCTCAACAAAGCTTCAGAATTGACCCTATTGTTGGTGCCACTCCCTTCTTTACCCATTTATCAAATTCCACACTATTAAAAACCTCCAACCTACATATAACCCCCATGTAAATCATATCAACAAAAATGATCAGCAGCATAAAAGTACACATAGAACAATGCTAAAAAATCTAAGTATAATAAACAAAATACCATTTCTAATAGTCCAAAAAAAGGTCTTTGACGAGACCTCTCAGCCCTACCTGACTTCTCCCCTGTGCCCAAATAACTCAATGTCATTTAAAAGAAGAATAAATAAAAATCCAATCTTGAAAGCGCTAATGAGACTTATACCCATAACCATGTTGGGAATAATAAGAAGGAAAATTGGAAAGCAAAGTTTCATCATCATAAAAAATCCATACATCTTTTCCATCTCCCCCAAATTGAATGCTCTCTGCAAAGGATAAAGCTTTACTGGAAACTATATTAATATCCATGTTATAAGCCCCACCAATAATATATCTTCTCACATAATCTGCACATTCCTCTGGAACTGTCTTCTATGGGCTTACATTATTTGACTCGATAGAAAACCTCCAACTTGTACACTCTAACTAAAGTTTATCAATGGTTTCCTTCAATTAGGGTTCATTATTTTCAGACAACTCAGTAATCAATGTTGTACCAACCACATTCGTATTAAAATCTTCATTGGCAATGACCAAAGTAAAAAAAATCAAGAAAATAAAGATTTCTAAAATTTTCATTTGGAGTTTTCCAAGACAAAGTTCTTCCTATAGGATTAGGGGGTACCTGTGCTTATAAAAAGGCAACTTGGAGCAATAAAGCTCCTGATGTACGTAGGGTTCAAAAAAGGACCAAACAAAGAGGGTTTATTGTACACAGCCTCACCCTGTATTTGTGCTTATAAGTGTGTAGGTACTACTAGTTAAGTTGCGAATTTTGATGGAGATGAGAAAAAAGAAGATGGAGAAAATAAGGAAAAGAGTAAGGAAGGAAGGAAGTAGTAAAAGTAATGGAGAAAGAAATGGGGGATATGTATGTATGTATGTTGGGAATATGTCATAAGCGCAGTCCATTCACATTTCTTCATTCCTTACGGGGTCGTTTTGTCTTTTGGATTGGACGGGCTCATTCTTTTCTTAGCCTACTATGTTGGGTTATTGGGTCTTTGTCCCTTCCTATATGGATAAATAAAGCCCAATTTGGATCAACCCACTTTTGTTCATAGGCCTAATAATATGAGGCATATATAGAGAGAGTTTTTTAGGTCTTATTTCACCATCACAAAAGAGAGTTTTAGCAGCCACAAAAGAGAGAAAGAGTGTAGATTTTTGCCCAAATTTTCCAGCCATAGTTGTCAACTTCAAATTGCGATTTTTGCTTCATTTCTTGTCCGATTGAGCTAATTTTTCGACTATTTATTCCTCTCATTGCAATAGTTTATTAGGAACTGGCGGAGGTGGATTTGGTGGCCTGTAGCTACTTCTTTTATTCTCGAACAGCAGTTGTATTTTGGTGTTTGTGTTTTTTTTATTCTCTTGTTTTGGTGCTATTTTATTGTGTTGTTGCTCGTTGTTTGACACTTGTTTGGTGGAAATTTTGGAGTACAATATTGTAACTCTTGGTGATTATAGTGGATGTTTTGGTCCCGTGATTTTTACTCTTCACACCGAAGTGTTTTCCACGTAAATTTGGTGTCTTGTGTGATTGTCTTTATTCTCGTCTTATATATTTGTGTGGTGATTTATTTGCTTTCATATTACTTTGTTTTTCTTGGATTTGCTTTTCTTCTCTTGATTCAAATTAAAGGAAAAGTTTAGACTTGAGTATTATTTCGCTGCTATCTTGTCGGGCATTTTGACTGTGTCCTTGCCTCTTTTCCAACAAAATAGTACCAGAGAGTTGGTTGTTATTGAATGTCAATTTGAATGATGAAGGAAATATGAGAAAGATGGTGTGTTTGAATGGTAGTAATCATCATACTTGAAAAGGCAAGATGAAAGATTTTCTCTTTGTCAAGAAAATACATTTACCTGTGTTTGCATCTCCTAAACCTCAATTCATGACAGATGAGGATTGAAAATTTGAGCACTTACAGGTTTGTGGCTATACCAGACAATAGACTAAAGATAATGTTAGAAATCATATTGTGAATGAGACACATGCCAGAAGTTTGTGGGACAAGCTTGAGACACTTTATGCTTCGAAGACTGGCAATAATAAGTTGTTCCTACTTAACCAATTGATTAATATCAGGTATAAAGAGGGCAGTCCTATTTTTGATCATATAAATAATTTTTAAAGTGTCCTTGACCAGCTTTTCGAAATGGGTGTAAAGTTCGATGAAGAAATTCAAGGGCTTTGGCTTCTTAATACTCTGCCAGACTCTTGGAAAACTCTTCGAATTTCTTTGACTAATTCTACTCCCGGTGGTATTGTAGCTATGGAATATATTAAGAATGGTGTATTGAATGAAGAGATGAGAAGATCTCAGGCCTCATCTTCTTCATCTTCACACTCTGATATTTTGTTTACTAAAGAGAGAGGGAGAAATAAGTTCAGAGATGCGAATGATAGAGATAAAAGTAGAATCAAGTCGAGGTCCAAATTCAAGAATATTACATGTGACTATTATAACAAAAAGGGGCATATCATGAAATATTGTTACAAGCATAAGAGAAATATGAGACGGCAAAAAAAAGAAGGCGATAATGAAAATCATGTTGTCGTTGTTGCTAATGATGATTGTCTTGTTGCTTGTGGTGAGAATGCCATTAATTTTGTTGGTGATGAGTCTAGCTAGTTTGTGGATTCTGGTGCTACTTCTCAAGTTACGCCAAAGAAGAAATTATTTTCTTCTTATACTCTAGGTAATTTTGGGATCTTGAAAATGGGCAATAATGATGAAGTTAAAGTACTTACATTGGCACTATTTGTTTGGAAAGTAACAATGGTTCTAAACTAGTTCTCAATAATGTCAAGCATGCTCCAGATGTTCGCCTGAATCTGATTTCTGTAGGAAACCTTGATATTAAGGTTTATGTTAACACCCTTGGTATTGGCCAATGGAAGCTTACTAGAGGTTCGATGATTGTGGCTCAAGGTGATAAGTTGTCTAACTTGTATGTATTTTAGGGCACTACTTCTAGAGGCTTGATAAACTTGGTGGAGAATGATACTTCACCAGAGTTATGGCATAGAAGGTTGAGTCATATGAGTGAGAAGGGTATTGATAGTTTGGCTAAGAAAAATTTATTTTCTGGAGTAAAACAAGCAAAGTTGGAGAAGTGTGTTCATTGCTTAGCAGGTAAACAGAAAAGAGTTTCTTTTCAGAGTCAGTCGCCTTCAAGAAAACTTGATTTGCCGGAGTTGGTACATTCTAATTTGTGTGGTCCTTTTAAAGTAAAGTCTCATGGTGGTGTACTTTATTTTGTGACTTTTATTGATGATCATTTTAGAAAACTGTGGGTATTTTTTGTAAAGTCCAAGGATCAAGTACTTAATATGTTCGAGGGTTTTCAGGCCTTGGTTGAAAGACAGACAGGGAAAAAATTGAAATACATCTATTTAGATAATAGTGGTATGTATATTGGTCATTTTGATAAATATTGCAGAGAGCAGGATATTCAGCATCAAAAAACTCTTCTAAAAACTCCTCAGTTGAATGGTTTAGCAGTGAGGATAAACAGAACTCTAGTTGAGAGGGTTAGATGCATGCTTTCGGATGCTAAGATGATAGATTTTTTTTAGGAAGAAGCACTTAATACTGCTGCTTAGGTTATTAATTTATCTCCTACTGTTGTTTTGGATGGTGATGTCCCTGACAGAGTTTGATCTGGTAAGAATATTTCTTATGATCATCTTAGAGTCTTTGGTTGTAAAGCTTTTGTGAGGATGAAAGATCAAAGTTAGATGTTAAAACTAGGCAGTGTATCTTCATTGATTATGGTCAAGATGAATCTGGCCATCGTTTTTATGATCCAGTTGATAAGAAACTTGTTAGAAGTCGTGATGTTATGTTCTTTGAAGACCAAACAATTAAAGATTTTGACAAGGCTGAGAAGGTTGATTCTCAAAGTAGTGAGAGCCTAGTTGATGTTGATCTAGTTCCTTTGACTATTGCTCCTGAAGAAAATCTTCATGATGATGAAAATCAAGTTGATAATGAAGATAATGAATATGTCCAGAATAACCAGCATGATGTTGTTGATGCTCCAGTGCACGTTGATATAGTTGATCAGCAACCAGTTGTTGATGCTCCAGAAAGTTCTCTCAGATGATCTACCAAAGAGAGAATACCTTTATCACGTTATTCTCCCAGCGAGTATGTACTCTTGACTGACGGGGGAGAACCTGGTAGTCTTGATGAAGCCATGGAAAGTGAAGAAAAAAAAAGTGGTTTGATGTTATGGAAGATGAGATTAAATTTTTGCATGATAATCATATTTTTGATTTAGTTAAGCTGTCTAAAGACAGAAAAGCTTTAAAAAATAGGTGGGTTTTTCAGGTTAAACATGAAGATGGTAATCCAATTCCACGGTACAAGGCTAGATTGATTGTGAAGGGATTTAACCAGAAAAAAAGAGTTGATTTTGATGAGATATTCTCTCCAGTTGTGAAGATGTTGTCCTTTCGTGTGGTTCTAGGCTTAGCTGCAAGTCTAGATTTAGAGAGGTTGAGCAAATGAATTCTAAAACTGCTTTTCTCCATGGTGACTTAGATGAGGAAATTTATATGGAGCAATCCGAAGATTTTGAAGTCAAGAGAAAAGATAATTATATTTGTAAATTGAAGAAGAGCTTGTATGGTTTGAAACAAGCTCCCAGCCAATAGTAAAGAAAGTTTGGTTTCTTTATGAGTCATTAGGACTTCAAGAAGACTACTTCAGACCATTGTGTTTTTGTACAAAAATTCTCTGATGGTGACTTTATTATTGTGTTGATTTATGTTGATGACATGCTTATTGTTGGTCAGAATGCTTGTAGAATTCAAAAGTTGAAGCAAGAGTTGAGTAAGTCTTTTTCTATGAAATATTTGGGACCAGCAAGGCAGACTCTTGGCATGCACATTGTCCGTGAAAGAAAGGCCAAGAAGTTGTGATTATCACAAGAGAATTACATTCAGACTGTACTTTGAAGGTTCGACATGGATAAGGCTAAGGTTGTCAGTAAACCTTTAGCTATGCACTTCAAATTGAGTACGAAGCAGTGTCCTTCCAGTGATGATGAGAAGGAAGATATGAAGAAAGTTCCTTATGCTTCAGTTATTGATAGTTTGATGTATGCAATGGTTTGTACAAGATCAGATATTGCTCATGTTGTTGGTATTGTTAGACGTTTTCTTTCTAATTTGGGAAGAGAATATTGGATTATTGTGAAGCGGATTATGAGATATGTCTGTGGTACTTCTAGTCTGAGTTTGTGTTTTGGTACTGGGAAGCCTATTCTTTATGGTTATACAGATTCAAATATGGTTGGTGATGTTGATACTCACAAGTCTACTTTAGGTTATTTGGTTACTTTTGCAGGGGGAGTTGTGTTTTGGCAATTCAGGTTGCAAAAATGTATTGCTCTATCTACTACAGAAGGTGAGCTTATGCCCAAGACTATGAGGCATATATATAGATCTTTTTAGTTCTTATTTCACCATTACAAAAGAGAGTTTTAGCAGCCACAAAAGAGAAAAAGAGTGCAGATTTTTGCCTAAATTTTTCAGTCACAGTTGTCAACTTCAAATTGCGATTTCCGCTTTGTTTCATGTCCGATTAAGTTGATTTTTGGACTGCTTATTTCTCTCATCTCCATGTTTGATTAGGAACTGACGGGGTGAATTTGATGGCCTGTATCTCCTATTTTTTATTCCCAAACAGCAGCTATATTTTGGTGTTTGTGCTCCTTTTTATTCTCTTATTTTGGTGTTATTTTATTGTATTGTTACTTATTGTTTGGCACTTGTTTGGTGGCCATTTTGGAGGACAATATTGTAACTCTTGGTGATTATAATAGAGGTTTTGGTCCCGTGATTTTTTTACTCTTCACAACTAAAAAATTTTCACGTAAATTTGGTGTCTTGTGTGATTGTCTTTATTCTCGACTTATCGTATTTGTATGGTGATTTATTTGTTGTCATTACTTTATTTTACTTGAATTTGTTTGTCTCCTCTTGGTTCAAATTAAAAGGAAAAGTTTAGACTTGAGTATTCTTCCGATGCTACCCTGTCGGACATTTTAATTGTGCCCTTGCCTCTTTCCCAACATACTATTCAACTCTCTTTTTTATCCCTCCTCTGTGTCACACTCTTTTCTTTTTTATCTATTTAAAAAACAATGTCATCTTATTATAAGTAAATATAATAATTTTAAATTCTATTTTATTTTTAGTGAAATAATTTATAATCATACAAATGTTCAACGGTTATTTTAGGCCACAAGATTTTAAAATTCTTTTTTTTTCTTAAACACAATGTCAAGTTAAAGGATGTCTGTCACAGAGGAAGTTATCAATGCACTTAATTTTAAAATTATTAATGGTTTTTTTTTATTCGTTAAAATGACTAAAGCTTTGAATTGCAACGAAACAAATATGAATAGGTAGTCAAAGCCTCAAAGGTATTGTTTACCATTAATTAGCTATATGCGTTTGAGTGGTCAATTTGCTTTCGTTTCTAACTTTATATTCAATATTTATATTAGAGTCCAATTAAATTGAATTTATGTTGCAAAATCCCATATTGAGAGATAAAGTATCACCCAAAAAATTCTTGTGAACAAAAAATAGCAAATGCACATTAACATGACTACCAGAATTTGAACTGTATGAATCTTTGGAATAACAGTAATTGTAATTCTTTATTTATCATCCATTAAATTAGTACGAGAACTTAGAACTTATTCTCACGAAAGAATAGGTTTTTTATCAAATTTGTTTCTTCCTTTTTGGTGTTGAAGTAAATCATTTCGCTTTCAATCGGGTGAAGTGCAAAGTATCATTAATTAATGATTCAACGAAAAAGACTCAAAAATATCCCTGAACTATCTGAAATAGCTTAAAAATGCCCCTCATTAGATTTTTGGCTCAAAAATACCCCTCCGTTAAATATTTGGTTCAAAAATACCCTTTCCTCTAACGAAATTCGGAAAAGGATCAAAAATGCCCCTGAACTATCTGAAATGACTCAAAAATACCCCTCTGTTAAATATTTGGCTAAAAAATACCCCTCCCCTTAACGAAATTTCACCAAGCATGCCACCTAGATAAAAAAAAAACTACGTGACTATGCCACATTACCATTCACATATAAAATGTTAGTATTTTTTAATTATATGACATTTCTTTCTTCTTTATTTTTATTTTTATTGAAAAACGTTAGTGAAACGGACAAAACTTACACTGCTTTTAAATTTTTAATCAAAGTAGACAAATGGTGGTTACATAATATTTTTTTAAAAAAAAATTATTAAATGTAACATCGCTATTATTAAATTCCTTTGATCATCTAAAAAACAAGTCTTTTTTTGTTAATAGATTTAAAAGTGTGAAATCCAACAAAAGAGTCTTATTAAACTGATAAACCCATTAATTATTAGACCAGTATAAAAGTTAAAATTAAGATTTACTCGTAAAAGTAACAAATTTCAAACTAAACTTCAAATTAGTTACTCAAAAGATGTGTTTGGCTTTGCTAGCTTTTACTCAAAATGTTTATGTTAAAATAATTTAATAAATACCTCCTCTAATCTAAAATTAATGAATCTTTGAATGTGGCACACATCTTCAAAAAGTTAATGAATGACATAATTAAAGAATAATTTATCAATATTAAGTATCATTTTACTTCTTTTCAAACTTGTTCTAAAAATAATAAGATTATTCATCAAAACTAAATTTAGAAAAATGAATTCATTTCGAATGATTAAACAAGTGTTAAAAGGAATTCATTTATTTTGAAAAAGAATTTGCATGTAGTAAATTCAACTCAATTATTAGTACATCAACATTAGCTAGCTTAAAAGTTAAAATTCTAGCTCCTCCTCCGAGTCAACATCAGATCAAGATCAAGCCCCTCATCCCAAACGACAATAACAAGATGAAATTTAGAACTTTTAAAACACTAATGAAAAGGTGAAATCTAGAACTTTTATAACACTAACGAAGTAATTAGCAAAAGATTGGTTCTTTGGTTTTTTCGTTTCACTGCTTTGCAAAAAAATAAAAATAAAAATAAAGAAGAATGAATGTCATATAATTAAAAAATACTAACATTTTACATGTGAATTATAATGTGGCATAGTCACGTGATTTTTTTTATTTAGGTGACATGCTTGGTGGAATTTCGTTAAAGGAAGAGATTTTTGAGCCAAATATTTAACAGAGGGATATTTTTTAGCCATTTCAAATAGTTCAGGAATATTTTTTATCCTTTTCCGAATTCCGTTATATGGAGGGGTATTTTTTAACCAAAAATCTAACGAGGAGCATTTTTGAGTAATTTCAGATAGTCCAAAAGTATTTTTGAGCCTTTTCCGATGATTCATCTATAATCAAAAACCTTAATCAGTGTACTTAAATCAAGATTAGAGTATTTTGAATGTCATTTACAATCCATTAATTAATGATTCAATAATATTCCAGTTCAACTTTATGTTACTCCGCTATTAACTTTATGTTGATTATGAGCCAACAGACACCTGGAATAGTAATAGAATAGCAGGTTCAACAGATAATCTTACCTTAAAGCTTAATTTGGTGGAAGATAGACAATGTGAAATCGCTTCGTATAGGAAGAAAAAGAACAGTAAATTAATACTGAGAAATGGTAGTTATTTAAATTAACATAAAATTATGATTGAATCTTGCACATTGGGAAACAACCCACGCAGACTGCAAATATGTGTTTACGTTGAACTTAGTGAAGTAGAAAAGGCAGCAGCTTTGGACTGGGAAGACAATAAAGACATCTCTCTTCCTGTGAACTTACATATATATATCAAAAAAACTTACTGTTGACAACAGCAGTATACTCAATTCTCTTAAGTTTTCAACAAAATTGCCTCATCTACAGGAGTAAAGCAGATATGGCCACAGCATGTATATACATCTTATACAAGAGACTATTCTATCCTAGAAACGTCCTAAATAACCTGCTACAAAACTATCTCCAACATTCTCAGATTTCCGAGCTCTGTGCACAACTCTATGTAGGGAAAATATGGTACCGTCCGGTCCTGACAAGTGATGTATATGCTCCCTGATACCTCAGTATGCATGACTAGGTAGAGCAGACTGCTGGAAGGTGATCCTTAGCTTTCAAAACAAGGTGTCGGAAGACAAAATCCCTGAGGTGCACACCGTTGAGGGAGAGGCTTCTATAGATTTTCACAACTAAGTTCAGAGATATTGCCGTAAGCTTTCACCACTCATCAATTCCATCTCCTTGAGAATTTCTTGTGCAAGAGACTTGACAGGAAGCTCAACATCTTCAAGCAGTTCCCCAAGGAAGGGAATGGTCTCGGCCAATAAGACCAGATATTCTTCTTTCAGATTCTCCACCATATACTTAACAATTCTCAACCCCAGCATTCGGGAACGCACCTTCTCACTACGAGTTTGCATCAGCACCTGCATATATGGTGTGAGCAGTCAAAATCTCTTTTTCAAAAACTATACGGTTTTTATGAAGCACACCAAAGGAGCGAATGAATGATCTTATCAAGACGAGAAGAGGAGACAAAAACAACAACATGCCCAGTATATTCCCACCAAGTGGGGTCTGGGGAGGGGTAAGTGTACGCAGTCCATACCACTACCTCAAATGTCAGATAGAGAGCACGAGAAGAAGAGAATTTCATGTAAATTGATCAACGGCCCCAAAACAAAACAACTTCATCCATGTATCCCCTAGCAGTTGAGATGAAGAATAGAATTTGCTATTAAACAGAATTGAGAAACTATACCCAAAATCTTGCCAGGATGAGCAGGCAGACTCAAATTCTTTTGGTAACTCCCACAACATAGAAGCATGGTTTAGTTTTCCCTTCATATTGCATTTAGTATTATTCTCAAATGTGACAAATGAACTAACCAAATGTAGAATAAGCTTTGGATGCAATTAGTTCAAACAAATTGCATAATGCAATTAGTTCAAACAAATTGCATAGAAGGAAAAAACTATATATCTTATAGCAGCCCAACTGACATGAAACAACCTGCTTAGATCGGCAGAATTCATCAAAAGAAGTGCCCAATTGATCTCAGTGATCAGCTGGAGAGGAAAAGAAGAAATCAAACACATATCTATAGTTCGTATCATTCTTCTCAACAGAGATTCTGGGGTCCCTACGGTAGGAGCTTATACAGAAAAATTTACATGAAACATATTTAATCCCAGGAATTTATCCACTGTGAACAAAGAACTAAATATAGATGATATTAAGCAATAAACGCTGTAAAAGTAAATTTAGTAATCACCTCATGGTTTAGCGGCTTCCAGAGGAGGTCAGAACCAGCAGTTACAGCCATCCGACCAACACATGCAACTAATAGATCATCAACTTCTTCCACTGAAGGCACGTTGGGGTATTGCACCAGGGCAGCTGGTGGGTCTGTTAAAAGCTGTGACACTATTGGTTTTAAAAGAACCTAATCAAACATGAAGAATGTCAGTCGAATGAGGGAACTACAAAACAACAGTTGGAAATATTTATGGCACTTCCATCTGTACAACATCAAGAACCTAACTTCTGCTCATACAACCTTATTGAGTACAACACATTTTTACACCTTATACGACCAAGCATATTTTCAATTAATTGTATGCAGAGCAACTTGTATTCAGGAAAATCATAAATCAAATTAACAACAACAATGTTGGAAGAAACAAATAACCACTGACATCACCCAACTAAAGTACCTTCTCCAGCTTTTACGATATACCTCTGTTTCAGTTAAGTTTGTAACAAACGGGAGATGCTCATGACCACCACTCCACCCCAGAAAAAAAAAAAAAAAAACACCTCACATACACAGAAAAAATGGATCAAAAGTTGTAGAACTTTAAGAGAATACATGCCTAGGTTTGCATATCAAGATTCATTGTTGAGTAAGAATAAATAACAAAATATGCTATAGGATATGTTAAGACGTTGTGTATTTAACTACATAATATTTACTTAGCTTAATAGGCATAAAAGATGATTATGTGCCATTTTGTATGTAACCACCTATTCCTGAACGGTATTATTAACCAAGTCAACAAGAATTCTTCCTGGTACTACTTTTTGGATGACCGAGAAATCCATCCAGAACCAACCCCAGCCTTCGAAATTCGGGGATAATGGACCCACACATATACCCTTCTCCATTTAAATACCAGGCTTACCTTGCATGGCATAGGGCTCAAAGTTGCGACTCGAGTCAAGAGTTCTTCAACCTTTGCCACTTCAACTAAACCCAGAGGCGAATTTTTCTACTATACTTTTCACATGGTATCAAAACCTCTACGATCTTAGTAGAGACTAAAAACTAGCTTCCACACAGAATCGAACGAACTTATGTTTTTTTCTTCCTTTTCTTTTCAAGCAACCTAGGATTGCTTATCTCTTCAGTGTCCATATTGGCTCCAGTAATGATGATTCATGTCTCTTCTGTATCTGTTGACTGGAGAAGTCCCTCTCTACAACGAACTACACCATCCTCTCTAGAGCAACCTATACCTGGAATGGTGTATTCTTCCACCAATTCAAGGTACAAAGATCATTTATCGCTGGGAGATTTTCAAGACTATACCTCTTTTTGGGTGACAGGTCACAGAATAGATTAATGCTCGTAGAGTGCAAGAAGCACAATCTTCTATTGTGCAGTTAGTTACTAAGGAAATTTCAACAGCGTTTTCTTTTTTGTGGTTCTACTCTATTTCAACAGGATATTTTTTATGCTTACAAGATATAAGCAAACTCAAATGAGATTTCTACATTGAGTTTGAGACGTGTTGAAAGTTAGACAAGAGAAAAGGTCAAATCTCAACAGAAGACATTTATGGGTCATGACTGCAAAAGCCACACTAGCCTTGGATCCAGTACGAGTAATTCCAGTCGATCTAGTTAGTTCTACGCATACATATGCAGAAGACTTCAATATATCAATGCAGGCACAACCTTGAATTTCCAATACATAGTCCATTTGACTAAAAAGTGTACTTTTGACCCATTGAAAAAATTCAGTGGAGATTCAAAACTAGCTCATTTTTTCATTCTGCAAAATGCTGGACATGACATTAATTTAGTTCTCATTCCCAAGCTTGATGTTACCAGATTCCTTTTGCCAGTGGTGCATACAAGAGTTTTTGTAAGTGGAGTCGAAATTAAAAGTGGACAGTCCTAAAGAGAAGTCCACTAGTGCGGGATTCATGTGGAATTGCTCCACCTACAGCGGAGATGGGCCTCACACAAAAAGATTTGTCTAAGCAATCTCAAAGACATTTTCACTAAGTCAATACCAAATTTGCTTTTTGTGCCTACTAATGTTATGATAATTCAAAAGCTTTTTTGCAAAGAAGAAGGGCCATGTTCCTATGGGTTCATGTGCTAAGGCTCCATTAAAAAATGCTCTTTTGCCCTTTCCAATGGGCTAAGAAATCAAAATCCTTTTGATCAGCCCATAAACTGACCTAGGTAAATCCATGAACTCCATTGGATTGTTCTTTCTGACTAAGCATATGAACCATGAATTGTCCAAATAAGACAATCACCGGTACAACCCGCATGCTTGCCTACTCGTCTTTCACAAGCCTATTTGTACTTTGTTACAATCTCTTCCTTATAAAGAAAAAAGGGCCCCTCGGCCAATCCTCAATCGACAGCAACTCGGATCTTATTTGTGCAATGGCGGGACACATATTCTCTTTGGTGCGATTCAAATTATTTTTTTAATTGTATTCTTTTTATTGAAGAATTAATAAATTACTATAATGATATTCCCTATGTCCCAATTGATACGACTTACTTTCCTTTTTAGTCAGTCTCAAAAAGAATGACAGATTTCTATATTTAGTAACAATTTAACTTTAAAATGCCTATTTTATCCTTAATGAAATGATTTATAGCCACACAAACATCTACAACTTATTTTAGACCACAAATTTCTTTCTTACCGTGCCAAGTCAAACTAACTCATATAAACTAGGATGGAGGAGTATCATATTTTAGGGAAAAAATCAAGAACACTGCTATAACTCTTCTCGGCGAATTTTCATTTTTTGAAACACATCAATAACAGACTCGTTAGAAAATATTAACAAATAGTTTTCCTATACAAGACAACAGACAACAGGTAAAAGCTCATAAATGGTAAATATTTTTGGGAAATTCCAACTAAAAAGAATAAGACCGAAAAAAAATTAAGAGAATTTACGATTGAAAGAGCATCATAAAATGCAAACTATAGAAAAGAACGCTTGGTTTTTTTAAAGTTAGGATTTTAAATTTGATAAAATAATCCAACATCAGAACAGCTTTAAATCGGTTCCAATTTTATTGACAAGCAATGCAGATCTTCTTTATATCTATTGCAGAAATCTAGACCAAATGGATCATTGCTTATAGTTGGATGAGTTTCTTCTTTTTGAAGGAGTCAAGGGATCAAGTCTTGTTGGCATCAATGCCAACATTTGGTCCGAGGGTTTCGATTCTGCGACAACAGTGGGATTATTTGAGCCCTTCACCAGTGAGCTAGCAAAGTCCTTTAGTGAAGTGGTGTATTTCTTTTCTACTTATCTAATATTATGTTCTGCATATTATTTACCTTTATATAAGTAAAAGCTTTCCCAACCAAGCAGTGTCGAATGACACCGCTTAGATATATGTCCGTCCACCCCTGCCCTTTGCAAGTAACTAAATCCTCATAAAACAAAGAAGAGAAATTAATCATGTGACAAGCCTTATTGAAGGCACTGTTTTTCATTCTGGCAGTAGAAAGTCGATCTGGTTTTATTAAGCAAGCAACTGACAATTAAGAATGAGCTATCCATACTACCAATAATAAGTGAAGCGTATAAATACCAAACCAAGGGATAATCTATCAACATTAGTTGCATTCATGTGTTGAATAAGGATGTACTTTGCAATAGAAAACAAATTTATTCATTGACGTTTCCCTTAAATAAATGTATAGGCAGACAATGAAACAGATGGAAAATGGTAGAACAAGAATATCACGGATTATCAAGAACGAAAAACTATTTAGCTTAACTAGATCAAACAGTAAATCCGGACAATGATTTAGTAAGCTTCTCCAAAAATGCAATTAACAGAGAAGGTATAGGACTTTAACTTGCCTGAAAATTTGCTGAGTCCAGAAACTTCAGGGTCCCAGTGTCATACAGGAAAGATTTATGCAGGGAGGACAAAATCAATGCTCTCAGATGCCACAAACCGATGGACAACCCACAATTTGTATCCTTCTTCCTTCTGCTGCTTTCCTGAAGCTTGACCTTTTTCTTCTTGTGGTTTAGAGCCGATTCAGCACCTTCAGCATCCATGAGATGTCTCACACAGCAATCAAGCAAGTGCTTGAAGTTTGGCACAAACAACGACCTGAGGTGAAACACAAACATTAATATTCTATTTCTCTAAGAAATATTGCAGCAAATAAGCATCATTTAAGAGTACTGTTGCAATAATCTCAAACCTGTCCTAGAAAATACGCATCGGTTTATAAGAGCACTGTCGCAATAATCTCATTTTTTCCTAGATAGTCGCTCAACCAGAAAAGAATCACATAGAAGCCAAGGTGATATAATAAATAAGGAGTTCTACACCTATTGTCACAGGTGCCTCAGACGGAAAGACTAGCACAATGAAAGAAAGGAATAAACACAGGAGAAGAGTTATAAAAACATCTTTTGCATGGATGAATGCCTAATACAGAATCCTCCTTGGAATCATAAGATTGTGGTGGGTGGTCAAAAACAAACTGAACCTTGTAGTTCAGCTAAAACGACTATTTCAGGTATCAGTGTCAGTTTATAGAAGTCCTCTCATATGAGTTACTGAAATTTCTGGTCGTACTACCGAAATCTAACCAAAAGCACCACCTTCACCACTCAAAACTTGAAAGAGGGGGAGAGGGCGAGGGGTAACAGCAGAGTTGTGATGGCGAGTGGAGGAGGAATAGGAATGGGTTATATGCCAAATGCCTCCACTGAATGTTGCAGTATCACACTGTGACCTTCAGAATCTGGTCCAGGATATTCAACCACTCCGTCAAAGTCTTTAACCACATGAGATCTCAGAATTGTACTGGGCTACTGGCTGCGTCTCAAAACTAAATTAAATTATAAGATTAACCGAGCATGGATTTGGAAAAAGAGATGGTGATGACTCACCTTTGGCTTTCAGCTAGACTGTTAACCAGGCCATAGAAGGCAATTGATCGATCTATACTTTTGGTCCCTGCATTTTGATTTTCTTCAACAATTGACTCTGACCATTCAATACTCCTCATGAAAAGAGGTTTGAACATTTTTTCTGTAAGTCTCATGGTAAGCGCCACCACCGTATTGATGACATTCTTCTCAACAGCATCAACATTTCTAACAGCAGCAGGGTGCTGACGTCGCAGATCAAGAGCTTGTAAGCAGACGTCAAAAATTCTTACATGATAGGCACCAACCGATGATCTATCCATAGCAGCCACAAGGTTTTGTATCATTTCAAAAGCAACAGATACACTAGAATCCCCACACATAACTGCATCAGAATATGCCCTCAGCAATGGAGAAAGTAAAAGACGAACCTGCTCAATCAAGGAGTAGAAGAAGTTCATAGTAACATTCAAGGTACTGCTTATGTAAACCAGACCATAGGAAGAAATGCACTAGATGAACTTACAGGGACTCTTTCAGTGATTAGCTTTCGTACAGAATCAGATTTCAGCTTCAGTTTTAGTTCTGACGTGGAAGTGTACTGCGGCTTCAATAACAGAAGTTCCAAAATATCACCAAGATATGGATTTAAAAAGCCACCAAGCTTGTTTACAACAGCCTCGAGGGCAAGCAAAATAGACATAAGGATGGAATCATTCTGAATTGATGAAACCATGGAAGCATCACCATCATTTTGCTTGGTTCCTGCTGTTACAGTTGACAAAGCATTGCGAGATTGCCTGATCATGCCTTCCATGACAAAAGGCAGCTGAGGGAGCGCCTTTGGCCCTAGCACATTAATCAGGGAACCAGCTGTACGAAGGCAACTAGAAGAAAGGGCAGAATTGTCCGTACAGATGCTTTTACTAACAGAATCCAAGCACGTGCTAAATACTGAATTATCTGAAGGAAACCTATTTGCCAAAACTTCCAGAGTTGACACTGCTGCCAATTTCAAAGAACTACTCAATTCACTCTCTGAGTTAACAAATTTTAATATCTCAAGACACAAGGTGTCGAATAATTGCAGAGAATTCTCGTCCAGATCAAACCACAAACTCCTTAAACTCAAATCTGGACCCCTTTTTTCATGCTTTAAGCCAATAAACCCAGTATCCTTCACTGTCTCAGACAAAGTTCCAAGAGCCTGTTTATAAAAACAGAGAACTGATTACATACAAGGCAAAAACAGTATCACCACAATAAACCTGAAATAACACCAGAATAGCTTAACAAGACAAATTCCAACAAGATCCTTTCACATGCCACATGCTCGAAGCATTTATTTCAAGGAATGAGAGTGAATCGATTAGACTGTTTCCAACAGATATATGCCCTAATGATGAAACCGTTTTAAATTTAAGCACATTGGAAAAAAAATTGAGAAGTGTAAAACTAACAGTTTGCACAATGCACCATGTAAGACATGCGATGTGCCTAAGCACCCAAAGATAGCAGGTGTCACAAGTGCAAATAATGCTTTATGACCAAAAAATTCTTTCTTCTGAATAACAATGAAAAGGATAAGTGTCTATATTACCTTCCTTCTCACACATTTATCCACATGACCCAGCAATTGAACAATTGTTTTGAAGTATACAGAGGGGGTAAGTCGTTTCGTAACAGCACTTAAAAGATTATTCATATATTCCTTTAGCTCCTTCCGGAAAACAGAAAGAACACCTGTCTGCTTTCTTTTTGAGTCAACAAGTTGAAGATGACAAACAATTTCCTTCATAATTCCCCCAACTGTCAGCTGCACCAGCAATAAATTAAATGGGTTTAAGAAAAGAACTAAACAAATGCACAAGAAAAAACAACAGCAGAAAGTTGTCATGCTGTTTAAGCGATCAATTGTCAGTATAAAAGTCACTTTATCTCAGTATAAATTGAGTCACTGAAATCATGCATCTATAGAAATCTAGAATTTAATCGTCATTTCAGAAGCTTGGTATAAAGGCAAATCTGAAGGACCCAATTAGGAAAAGAAAATCAGATTATTATTAGGTTAGGACACAAGGCAATGGCTTCATGCAAAGAAGACTCCAACTATGGAAAGCAACAAAACGGAGCAGTCCGTGTATGTTACTATAACAAAATAGCAAGAGACAAGTAGCTTCAAGTACTTATATTACGACACAGCCAAGCACAAGTAAGAACTATTGTGATTTTGTAGAAAAGGTTTAAAGGCACTCTTGAAATTTCTGGATTCCTCCATGATTTGCTGGATGTTAGATCAAGATTCAAATGAAATTCGAAAAAAGTTATCATAGGATGGTAAGCAAGATCATAAAACAATGAGATGCATATGAACCCAAAATATTTTATTACAAGGAAGAAAAGAGCCTTGGACAGAATTCATTTGCATACAAACCTCGAAAGTTTGTTGCATGAATACAAGAAGAGAACCATTATTCGTAATGAAGCACCCATACACTATTCATTTTGCAAGAGATCAGGAGAATTATCATACATTTAACAGTAGTGCAAAAGAAATTACAACAGATACATACCTGAATGTTATCTGAATCTTCCCCTGAATCAAGCTTAAAAGCAATTTCAGGATCTTGGAGTTTGTTTGAAATGAAATGCATTGCAACTAGCAGCTCCATGAAGAGTGTTGCGTCACTGTCACTGACTACTATTCGCTGAAGAAACATCAAAATTGAGGGAAGCCATACTGTGCACGAATATTTTTCCAACAAATCCACGGAGAATAAATATTCCCACTGTGTATTTATGAGGGAAATTGAATAACTGAAAGATTGATCACTTCTGTCACTCAAGGAGGAGCAGTTTCTTGAAACTAGCGAACGAAATAGGAGGTAGAGCAAAGATCCTAAACTAACACTTTCACCCAGATGCCTGCAAGAGAAGAGTATTAAAGAGAATGATGCAGCCAGAAAACATATAACAGCTCAAACTTTGAATTCCATACCTCAAAACGTGCTCAATCATTGAAATCCTCCGGTGTTCAGAGACCTGAGGCAGAATATTTACAAAGATCTGGAAAAGCAAAGATTTACAGCATCAGTATGAAGTTCCATGTGTTATCATCTGCCTGTCGATGCTGCCTTTATATTTTATTTTTTATTTAATTTTGTAAAGAGGATGCTTCCCACATTACCTGAAGCAATGCGTCGGCACTGTCAGTTTTAGACAACCAACATGGTACAACCGAAGATATGAGGTCCTCAAATATATGTTGGAAATTGCAGTCCCACTGTAGAAAGAGAACTGAAAGATGTCAATCTCTCAATAGATATGACATAATATATACACACTCAATGCCATAAATGCAGTATTCAATTTTAAAATTGTTGAACTTCTAGTATCAACTACAGTTTCAACATGCAGACTGATATGTGACTTGTGTGACGTGATGCTCAATTTCCCGAACTCAAAGTTGACGCATAAATTCAAAACAGTTATCGCAACACAGAAGTACCTAAAAAAGAGGGACAGAAGGAAAAGGAAAATTTTCATATGCACAAAGAAAGACCTGGGTGACAGCAGATTCCCCAATGACAACAAGAATTTCCAAGATATGGTCTAAAACTTGGTCTGGCTTAGCTCTGGAAATAGCAGATAACAACGAGAAAATTTGATTGCGTGTGACCATATTGCTTGCAGAACGGGCACACTTAACAAGGAGCTCCACATCAAAGTTAATAGAATTTTTATCCTGACAAAATGCATAAGTAAATGTGGATAAGAAAACCCAAAATAACTCAGTAGAACACCATTTTGACAAAAAGGCCCCACAGTAAAACCTCAGATGTGACACTAGCAGTAATGTCTTCCAAGATAAGGAGCAACTCTTGTTGGATGTGTACGGCAGCATCAGCAATACTCTGAGAGTTTTCAGATGAAGCATGATAATGTAAATCACCCTGGTTGGCAGCCACATGAATCCACTCGGAATCAAAGAAGGCATTTTGAAGAAGCTTGAACAAGGGACAAATGAGAGAAGCTCTACAAAAAGATTTATTGATATCGTCAATAGTAATACACATAGGTTAGTCATATTGCTGCACTAATCATGGACAGTCAATAAGATGGTAGCATGACAAGTCCAACTAACCTGTTCTCCATGTCTTTCTTCAACAGCAATACATCTAGCAGGGAACCAACAAAAGCAACAACATTTCCACCTCCCGGAATAATATAAACATCATGATTATTGCAGGCACTTCCTTTCTTTCTTTTCTTTTCATGTCTTGACCCAATTGACCAAACTTTCTGCTCACAAATGAACTCAAGGATCCCACTAACAATCGAGTAAGTAATCTGGAAGAAGAATTAAGTCAATCCCCACTAGCCAATCAGTGCATTGCATTGTAAAGGAAAACTAATCAGAGACTGGATTCTACAAAAAAAAAAATCTTCACAAAAGGTACTGTTAACTGGATTCTACAATTTTGAAGTGCTAGTCTTACCAGGCAGTGGCCAACAAAGTCCTCGCACAATATAAGATACCAGAGACTTAACTCGTCATATATAATCAAGTCAGACAAAAGTAACATACAATTGCAGAAAGAAGTCTACCCGGGTGTATAACTAATATGCTATGTTTTCCTTGTCCATGTCAAATATTTCAAATACAAGATCATGAAAAAAAGAAACAGCATGAAGTAAGCATCTGCATCTTTCAAGCTAACTACTATTTCAAGTTTTAGCAAAAAGACAAATCACCCTCACATATTAAAATGTCACAAATCATATTTTGTGGCCAGAAGAGCAAAGGCCTAAACGTCATTGCTGAATTTAGAGCAGATGGAAGATACACTATCCTTCCCTACCATGACTCAACATGATTTAGCACCAATTTAACTAGCAAGAGGGCAACGGGGTGGGTTAATAACTCCTGCATGCTTAATCTTCTTTCCAACGGTGGCTGTTGTTAATAAACTTAAGGATATGGAAGTTTGGAACTATAACACATAAATTGGTAAAGCCATAAATTTGCAGGATGGTATACATCGACGACATTGCAATGGCAAAGCTGTGAGCATTGCCGTCAAATTCTAATTTACAGCTTTAGAAGAAAAGATGATAAAATCAACAACAAATATAAAATCAATATAAACCCCTCCTACGAGCTATACAAAATGGTCTAATCCTCACCTAGTACAGAGAGTCATTGTATTTACTCCCAATTGCTTGTGCACAGAAAAGTGATTTCAAACCACAAAAGAACAAATAGATTACGGTCTCAGATTATTCAATAGACAGAATATCTTTGAACTATTCAAGCCTGTCATCCATCCAAACACAACATGTTATTGTGAAAATTATGCACCTCTATAACATCTTCTCCTACCTCCATTAAATCCCAAAATCTTTTGCACAAAACTTATACTAATTATGACAATCATTAAAAAAATTCTTGATGGGATCAGCAATATTTTATTAGATTTTTTCTGATAAAGCCAAATAAATTGCTAATATATGGGAGAGTATAACAAAGATGAAGAGAGGCTACGTAGCAAGAAATATGGTTGTCGACAAAGTACAACTAATGTATTACTATATAAACTAAAACCTAATGACTGCGCCACAAAGTAACCAGAAAAAAGAGGATATTCCTCGTAGGTACAAAATGAGCCTCTACACCACCAAAACCTTTCCTATTCCTAGCACATGGATTGTGGTGTGTATTCTTCGGTTTAGCATATTGATAAGGGTGTGCATTGTTCAATTGAAACTAGCAGTAACTAAAAATTTCAGTTCATTTTGTTCATTTCTTCGGTTTTAGTTTATTCCAGCCTTCTGCTACATGTCACTGCTGGTGTTAACATTCTCCTCTCCCCTCATTCTGTTGGTTTCTAGCTGGCATTAACTCACTGGAGAAATGAAGAATCCACTTTCCATTTTGTGTTCGTTTACTTATTGATGCCTAAACAATTCTTGAAAATGGTTCACTATCTTCCTAATTGTGCTCAGCCTTAACTAGCTTATGTGCTTCCCACACTGATTTACCTTTTTCCCCACACAATCACAAAGGAATTTTTTTCTTACTTTGCACCTGAAGGTAAAAATCATTCATAAAGTTAATTCTTCTATCACTAGCATCAGCCAACAGTCTATCTTTTGCCTTTCTTTGCTAGAAGTTTCATTCTACTGTGTAATAATCATTCTTCTATCACTAGCATCAGCCAACTGTAAAGCTTTTGCCTTTCTTTGCTGGAAGTTTCATTCTACTGCATAACAATTATTCACCAAGTTCGTTCTTCTATCACAAGCATCAGCCAACTGTCTATCATTTGTCTTTCTTTGCTAGAAGTTTTATTCTATTTTTCAAATACACAAATCATTACACATCTCATAATTAAGTAATTCAACTATCCTGTTGTCTTCTTACTGTTTCTTGGTGTATATTGTGTAATCTTTTGCTTCACATAAGCTCAGTTTACCCACAATATCCTCAGCCTCCGCGTCTGATGCCAACTTTCTGATTTTGGTTCGCATAACTGTGGGTTTCAATTTCACACGCACGAGAAAGACTAGCTCAACTCTTCTTTAGAAGGAAATGAGTCCCCTGTCTGAGAGCAGCATTTGCCTACTATTCCTCCCCACTAAAAGAGCGATTTGGAGAGACCAACAATTAAATTTTATTTTTTTTCCCCAGATAATTATATCATCGAGGTCCACCAGGTCAGCAAACAAGGTGGATTCTCTTTACTATAACACAATAGTTTTATTTATTTAAAAAATATATTTTAACTTTAAGCAAGAAGACTTGAGGCCCATAATGGGAAAAACTGAATCAAGAAAATCATCCTGAGAAAGAAAAACTGAAGCGAACACTGACAATCAAATAAATTGGATCGAGTCCAAAAAAGCAAACCAATTGAGTGAACATTCCAATAGATTAACAATCTATAAAGAGATGGGACTTTGTTTAATTATCTCTCTAGTACATGATACACAACTTAGGACTAATGAACTTGCATAGTCTTCTCAACTACAATTGGTAATTGGTTTTAAGTCTAACATAAGTCAGAGCGTAGAGACTACATTGAAGCCTTAAATTTTTGCAGGTTCCAGGTGAAAGCGAAATGCACTCTAGAATTATTGGAATACAAGGTGCCAAAAGAAAGATCTGCACGTGAACCCACCAACAGATTCCTAAGTCCTAACATTTATGTTAGAATATGAGTAGGAATAGGAATAGCGTATAAAATCCTACTTGGAAAGGGATTGTTATGCAGTGTCCTATTAGGAAAGGATTGGAATGTAGTGTCTATAAATAAGGCTTCAATGTAATAATGTAGTTACAACAATTAAATAATATTTTTCTCCTATATTTCTAACATAGTATCAGAGCCTCCACAATCTTGGTAGAGAATCAAAGAGCATCCGTTGCCGGCGGGCGGCTATAACCCATATATGCTGCCCGTCCGGCCAATGATCATGTAGCCAAGTTAGGCCACTGCACTTCTTTCCCCTACTTTCTCATATCTAATTTGTGTAGCACCATGCATCCTTCTGGTGACTACTTTCTCATATCAGATTTGCGTAGCACCGTGCATCTCTCCGGACCACTCATTTAATTTGTGTAGTACCGTGCATTTTTTCGGACTACTTTCTCATATCTGAATTGCATAGCATCGTGCGTATTTCCGGTGACTCCGTATATCTAATTTGTGTAGTTCCATGCACCTTTACGGTGACTTCTCAGATCTGATTTGCGTAGGATCGTGCCATCATTCAGACCCTACCCATATAAGTTTTCTTTTTCAATAGGGTCGTACCGTCATTCCGACCCTACCCATATAATTTCTCTTTTTCAGTAGAGTCGCGTCGCCATTCCGACCCTATTCATATAATTTCTATTTTTCAGTAGGATCGGGTCATCATTCCGACTCTACCCATATAATTTCTATTTCCCAGTAGGATCGTGCCATCATTTCAACCTACCCATATAATATTCTCTTTCTCAATAGGGTCGTGTCATCATTCCGACCCTACCCATATAATTTTTTTCTCAAATGGTGATCACTTTTCAACCATCAAATCTAATAATTCGACGCGTGAGTATGTTCCGGCCAGTTCTTCGATGGCTATCTTGTTCAAGATCTACTCATCTCTTGATTTCGAGATAACCCATATATTTTATACCAGTTTCGGCAATTTTTCAGCGACACATCGACTTTACGGCGATATTTACTACTTTTCGGATCACTTTTTCAATTTGTTCCGTTTCAATTGAGGTTTCCCGGAAGTCCAAAGCAGTCCCTATCAGTTTTCTTGCAGATATCTTCACCAAGTCCCTCACCGATTCTCATATTAATTACATCCATAATAAGCTTGGTACATATGTCATCTATGCACTAGGTAGAGGGGGAGTATTAGAATATGAGTAGGAATAGGAATAGCATATAAAATCCTACTTGGAAAGGGATTGTTATGCAGTGTCCTATTAGGAAAGGATTGGAATTTAGTGTCTATAAATAGGGCTTCAATGTAATAATGTAATTACAACAATTAAATAATATTTTTCCCCTATATTTCTAACAATTTATTACACAAGCCTTCTCACCTACGTGTTTTGGATACAACCAACTTATCACGTATGTGCTTCAGATTAGATGTAGAGAGACAGCACAAAGAATGGGTATGTGTGTAGACAAAAGAATGTCTAGTAACTAAGACAACACTCTAGACACAATTTGTGTCATCTCAATGAGCTATATTAGTTTCACAAGACTTCTTAACAAGAACATGTTAATTGGTGACAGATATTCTGGAACTTGGAACATGCTTAAACAGCGATAATCACTGCAAATCAGATGAGAAGAAATTGGGAACATACATTAATGCAAAGCAGGGCTTCTCTTGTAGCTTTTTGTATATCTCCATTGGTACTGCGAAACAAGAGCACAAGATGCCGAAAGACAAAATCCTGAAAATTCAAACCATGATCAATGACATCGAAAAATACAAGTTTTCAGGAAAAATACTTAGTTAAAAGAGGAAATTCAAGTAGGAAATTCAAGTTCATTCACTCTACTCTCAGAAAGAAGAAAGATAATAGCATCCAAAGTAGTTAAAGAAGTCTAGATAGCACTCACACCAAAAAATGAAGTTTAGATAGTATAAAGAATGAAGCATCCAAATATTAAGAAACTGCAAAGAATATGATAATAGAGGAGATACTTTCTCCTACCAGGCATCCACACAACCTACATACTAAAAAATTTAGTAGTGGCAGTAGAAAAAAGAAGCCAAGACAGCATGAGAAGCAAGAAAAAAAGAAAGCAGAAAATTGAAAAAACTATGAGAGCAATTGAGAATAGAACCTATGGGTGATAGAGAAAGCAATTGAAAATGGAACTATGGGTGATGGAGAAATCTTTCTCCCGCTTAACCTTTTATTCTCTCTTTACCACAAAAAAACAAGAGACTGAGATAAACTTTATTTTTATAGTTCCCCCCCTTCTTATCCTGATCAAAAGGAAGCTGACTCGAAAAGGCCAACTACAGCGCCACAGACAATACGAAAATGGGCTGCATTAAAAGGCTTATGCTGGCTGCTCAATAGACCTACAGAAACACAAAGAAGGCTAACCTAAAGCAGGCGTAGAAAGCAGTTACCGCATGTATACCCTTAAAATACTCTCCAGATTCTATGAAAGTTCCAGATTGTTTACAAGGCATAAATTTGCCCTGAATCCTGTTCAAGCAGTGCAAGTAGTTTTCAGGTATACATCAGGAACATGGACACACAGAAACAGTTATGCAAAATAGCCAAATGAAAAAAAATGATATATAATAGTCAATTAATATAATATATATAACTAAGTACTGCAGTATTATTATCATATGTCAATCGGCTCTTGTTTATACTTCTAAAATCAAAGTCCTTTAGCAGCTATGTTAAAACTCCATGAGAAAATAAGGGAGGAGAAAAACTGCTTCAGATCAGTTTTTGCACATAGAGCAAGGTAATAAATGCTCAGTCATTAACCTGAGTCTCAGTCTTCAGACTTGCATAGTAGGAATTGCTAAGATCCCCAAGGACAGTCATACAAGGTTTCAGAACAGCAGGGTCTCCGGATGACACATCACTGACCTAGGACCACAAAGTAAGGCATATTATCAGAATATTTCTCGGAAGGTTAAGATTCATTGAAGTATAGTAATTTATATAGGTACATGTTCAAAATGTGGGAGGGTACAGGATAAAGGCCAGCTAACCTGCAAGACTTTTAATATAGGGTCCAAGACATCAAGGTCACCAACAGTTGTAGAAGAAGGCTTCATACACATCTATGAACAATGGCAATCCAAGTCAAATTTCTGAGAAGCTTAGATCAACATAATAGGAGCTAATAGAAGGGATTTACACATTTTACAATTTTACCTCCAGAAGAAGACAAAGAATGTTGACTTCAACTAGTGACAACTTATGGCATGATTTGTCAAACCCAACATGACACTTCTGGCGTCTATCAAGAAGATCAAGCATCAGAGATTCAATACCATTAACACGTAGAACCCTATCTCCAACACCTTTGAGCAGTGACAAAATCTTCAGCTGTACACAATTTGCGACAGGTATAGCAAAGGTCAAGCGAAAACAAACATTGCATGTATAAACATATCAAGAAGGCCAACCTTTCCATATGCAGAAAATCTAGGAGCAGAATCTAGCAAGAAACCCAGGATGTCATCTTTAGTTGTCTGCTCAAATCTGCAAAAGAAAAATAAGCAACCTCCATTAATGCCAGCATGTTTAAAAAAACAATGATGACTGTACATAAGATGATGTTGACATCTGATATGACAAGAATAATATCCTTTCAACAAGCCCCAAGTCTAACAACCACTAGCGAAAAACCATTTCCTATCAACGAAAAGCCAACCATTGATGGTGGACTTTATCTTTAAAGCATCTTTGGTTTCTCTCTTCTCAAACAGTCCACCAAATGCAAGTTGGATAATCCTCCATTTCATTAGTGCCTAATGGTGAAATTTGGCAATGTCTTTGGATGCTTTCCAACTGTTGGTGAGGATCTTGCAAGAGGAATTTCCATCTTCTTTCAGGGTTCTATAGTCTAGGTGTTGAGGTATCCATTGTAAGAGGTAATTTGCTTCAATCTAATTATGGCCTACTCTTTCATGCTACTTGTGTCTAGCTTTAAATTTCTATCCATTTTTCTATCTTTTCTGTTGTCCTTGTCTTGTTTACATCAGATTGCAACAAAGCTGTGGTACAACAATCAATACAATTCTTCAGGCAGAATATTGTCCCAAAAAACTTAGGAACATTAATTTGTGAGTTCATGTCATCACCAGAAAAAGACATTACTTTTAGTCATTGAGCAAATTCAACTGATTTACTGAAACCCACTCCCACCCACAGGCCACAACAGAAAGCAAATGGAGAAAAGAATGTAACATTTACTGCAAAAAGTGATAGGTGTTACTGGAGCACAGAGCAAACCTCTTTCCTATATTGTGTTGTACTAAGAGAGAATCGTGGGAGTTGCCGAGCAATGATGAAAACAATGATGGGAGGACATTTTTGTCTGATATTAGCAATCTCTTCTGCTGAACCATTAAGCCCAATAATTCTCCCAGAAAATGAACCCAGACAGCATGAAGACCTGTCATTTTGCGGAATATTAAAGCCATATGGAAGAGAAAGGCATCACTGGCGAACCTTCTTTTTTCTTAGGGGATTTATTTTGTTGACGTGGGAAAAACTCCTGGTACAGGAGTGATATACAACAAGTAGACAAGAGTTAACTGACTTCTGCCAGAGAGGAATACCATTTTTAGATCTGGATAAATTAACGCGTGACCACAAGGATAGAAGGCCTTCAATGGCATTCATTGCTGCTGTGCGCACATCCTACGTACAGAAAAGTAAGTGTGCTGCTTTCAAATGTGAAACAGAATGCCATCAAAAGCAAAAAGCATGTTTCCGCTTTCCTCTGATAAAAGGACAAGCTAAAATGTGTTTCTTTTTCACGAAAGAGAGAAACACCAAAATTTTCTAGGAAAATAGTGTGAGATGTTTTGCTGAAACATTTTAGATTTAAGAACCAAATGCAAAACCTGGTTATCACTTGATAATGGAACAAGGATCAAGGGAAATTCAGCAAAGAGTTGAAAAGAGAGACTCTCGTCCGGACGAGTGCAAAGAGATGTGAAAACTTGAAGACTTCCAATAAGGAGAGCAGCAGAAACACCTGCGGGATCAAAACATCCAAAAATATAGTAAAACAGTAACACAGATCATCCTCAAGAAAGATCATATAGGAGCAGTGAACAGAAATATTTCAGATAGTTAACTACACCAGAATGGACATCATCAACAAATTCATAAACAACACAAAAGCATCATTGACGTCACAACTATCTATTATTCAAGCAAATGAGAAGGGTTCTTTTTCTGAACAACCTTTCAGAAATTTAGTTTAAATTTCATCAGACCTCCCACTGTTGGCAAACTTAGGAAGTTCAATCACATTCTACAGTTTTCCCAGACTGTATCTTTGCCTTTCAGCCGTTTTGTTTCATTGATGTGCAGAGTTCAAATTAGCTTTGAGAGACCATACAAGATGCACAAAGTTTATCTAGTCCAGTATGAATATACTCTTCAGTGCAACATCTCACCCAATTTCTTATCTAGAGAACTCCCTTAAAAGAATTGAATGTGTTCTTTTCTTTAGTTGGGTTGATTTTACCTTAACAATTTAATACAGAGATTCATATGGAAGGGATTAGGGTTCTTGTGACATGCAAAGAAAGTTCAGACAGAGAAAGTCAACACAGAAATCAATTTTTGCTGGGAAAAGGAGAGGTGATGGATCGATTCCCCACAGAAACAAATTGATAATTCTCCTCCGGAGAACTTCTACGAACTTCGGATCTTTTATTAACACATTACTAGCTTCACACCTATCCAAAATTTCACACATTGTAGATCAGGTTGAATGAGTTTCAACATGCTTGTATTCCACAGATGCTTTTATTTTTTTTGAAACTGGTAACTTTTATTCCGCAGATGCTTTTAGATACTAATGTTCTTTAAGAGCTAGCATAGAGACCATTTCATTTGAGCAGAAAAGCTTGCAATTCAAGTGCCTTAATCTCAAATGAAACTACCAATCAGAAATGAAAGTAAATATGCAAACTTGAACCAAAAAGTGTCACCGTTAGTTTCTGCAGTAACAGTCAGGTCAGCATCTATCCAGGAATTGATAAGATAAACATCAACAATGAGTGTTTTAAGACATGATGAACTACTACTGCCGGGAAGGAACTGTTTTACCGTTAACTAAAAGAGAGGAATGTTAACGTAAATTTTGTAATAGCAAGATGGGTACGCGAATGAACAAGAACTTAAAGGAAACAGTTTCTAAACCTCCCTCAGTAAAGAACTTTGGAGAAGTAAATTCATCAAACAATGTGTCACTATGGGGAAAAACAGCTGCTATTAACAGCACATTTAAAAGAAAAGGTTCCATCCCAGGAATTGATATTCTCGACTGTCAAGATATTACTGCTTAAGAAAAGACAGATGACAATTACAAGAGAAATGCACAAAAAGAAATGAGTTGGTAATACAGAATGATGAACAAGTTAAAAGGCATTGTCAAAACCTTCATCAGTAAAGAACTCTGAGAAGAAGTGTGATGTCTGGATCTTGCATTTTGCAACAACATTACACAGATGTTTCTTAAAGACATGGTTTGTATGGGGTACAATAAAGACAAACAGATCTCGAAAGCAGCATAACCACTTCTCATTCTTGTCCTGCAAAGGAGACAGGAAACACGTCAGGGGATGAAAGAGTGAAAAAAATATAGATGTCAAATAAAAAAAAAAAAGGATCACCAACCAAAGGTTCTGTTTCAGCTGCTATTTTACTAAATGACCCAAGCAGCCTCCAAAACAAGCAAGTCAGAATTTCACCATTGACTGTTTTCGCGTTGGTACCAACCATATGTTCAATGAGTCTATTAATGTCTCCCTCCCATAATCCTGGGTTGAACTGTAATTGTGTAAGGAAGGTGATCAGCAAAAGTTGGTGCCAAAAACCAACAATAACCTACTGCTGTCAATGGCAGGAAAGTACATATCAGCTACCTCTTCCGAAGTATTCCCTGCAGACTCAAGCAATTCCCACTCCATCCGGAGGATCGGAAAGCAAATGCTAAAGAATGTTGAAAATCGACCATCACCTAACAAACGGGAGGAGCCGAACGTAAACATAACATTTTCCAAAATAATGTTGCAGTAATCTATCATTAGAGTTGTAAACAATCTTTCCAACTCACTCTACACCTTTGTCCAATACTCCCTCCGTTTCAAAAAGAATGACATGATTTGACTTGGCACAGAGTTTAAGAAAATAAACAACAACAACAAACCCAGTGTATTCCCACTTAGTGGGGTCTGGGGGGGTAAGATGTACGCAGTCCATACCTCTACCTCTGATGAAGTAGAAAGGCTGTTTCCGAAAGACCCCCGGCTCAAGGCACAAGATATCACACAAACACATAGTAAAGCACAGAAGCAGATGACATAACATAAATACGGCACCCATAAGGAATATAAAACAGAGGAGAGTTTAAGAAAATAAAGAGGACTTTAAATCTTGTGGTCTTAAATTAAACTTGTGTCAAATGTACCAAAATGCTCTCTAATCTTGTGGTCTTAAACATGCCATGTAAAAAGTTTGAATTAAAGTGTTGCCAAAGAATGAAAGGATCATTCTTTTTTAAACGAATTAAAATGGAAAGTAGGTCATTCTTTTTTAGACGGAAGGAGTACTAGTTAGCTTGTGTACTCAGATAGACTTTTTGCTCCTTAGGAAGGGTGATAGAGCGCTATGTAAAGGCTGTAAAGTCATACCTAGCGAGAATCTTTCAACTCAACATAGGTTGTTGGTAATGAATTTGGTAATCAATAAGGGCAGACAGAAGAGGAGTGTGGAGGCTCGGCCAGGATTAAGTGGGGTAGTTTGACTTTGGCTAGTGCTTTGGAGTTGGGGGAGAAGTTGAAGAGTAGGGGGCATGTGAGAGTAGAGGGGATATGGATAGTATGTGGGAGACGACTGCCAGTTGCACTAGGGAGCCGCTAGAAAGGTGTTGGGTGTCTCGAGAGATCGATCTGGCAAGCATCGAGGGGACTGGTAGTGGAACGAAGAGGTTAAGACGAAGAAGGTGGCTTATGCTAAGTTGGTTGAGAGCAAGGATGATGAGGAGAGGCAGACGAATAAGGAGAGGAGAATAAGGTAGCTAGAAAAAAAGCTAAGTTAGCGGTTACGGCGGCTAAAACAGTAGTGTTTGAGAGCTTATATGCGGCTTTAGAGGAGAAAAACGGGGATAAGAAGTTGTATAGGCTTGTCAAGGCCAATGAGCGGAGGGCTCGTAACCTTGACCAAGTGAAGTGCATCAAGGGAGAGGATGGTACAGTTTTGGTTGAGGATGCCCTCATTAGGAAGAGGTGGCAGTCATATTTTCATAAACTTTTGAATGACAAGGGAGACAAAAGTTTTGTGTTGGGGGGACTTGGAAAAATCTGAGGAGTGTCGCGATTATGGTTATTGTAGGCGTATCAAGGTTGAGGGGGTCAAGGGGGCTATTCGCAGAATGCGTCGGGGTAAGACGACGAGGTCAGACGAGATTCCAGTGGATTTTCAGAAGAGCACCGGGGGGCAGGTTTGGAGTGGTTGACAAGGTTGTTTAACATCATTTTTAGGGCGGCGAAGATGCCTAAAGCATGGAGGTGGAGTACGATGATACCATTATATAAAAACAAGGGAGACATCAAGAGTTGCAACAACTATAAAGGTATTAAGCTGTTGAGTCATACTATGAAGGTTTGGAAAAGGGTGGTAGAGTTGAGGCTGAGAAGGATCGTGACTATCTCTGAGAATCAGTTCGATTTCATGTTAGGTCGCTCGACTATCGAGGCCATTCACCTTGTGAGGAGATTAGTAAAGCAGTTTCGAGAAAGGAAGGATTTGCACATGGTTTTTATTGATCTTGAGAAGACATATGATAGAGTACTCAGGGAGATTCTGTAGACGTGCTTGGAGGCTAGAGGGGTGCCCGTGGCGTACACGATTCAGGACATGTATGATGGCGCGAAGACTCGTGTGAGGACGATAGGTGGAGATTTGGAGCACTTTTTGATTTTCATAGGGTTGCACCAGGGATCAACTCTTAGCCATTTTTATTTGTCTTGGTGATGGATGTTTTGACGCGACATATTCAAGGGGAGGTGCCTTGGTGTATGTTATTTGTTGATGATGTGGTACTGATTGACGAGACTCGGGGAGGAACTAATGATAATTTGGGGATTTGGAGACAGACCTTGGAGTCCAAAGGATTTCGATTGAACAGAACCAAGACGGAGTACTTGGAGTGTAAGATTAGTGATGTGTCGCACGATGCTGACGTTGTTGTGAAGCTGGACTCTCAGGCCATTCAGAGGAGGGAGAGTTTTAAGTATCTAGGGTCTATGATTCAGGGCAATAGTGAGATAGACGAAGATGTCACGCATCGTATCAGTGTTGAAAAAGACGCTCGCCACGTCGCCAATGGCGAGGCATAGTCGCCTCTTGTCGTCGTGGCGCTGCGACATCCAAAAGACGACGCCTTAGCGAGAAAGGCGACATGGCGAGGCGACAATGGCAGCGCCTTTCTAATTTTTTTAAAAAAATTAGGGCTTTAGGGATAACTAATTTTAGGGCTTATTTTTCTATTTTGGCTCTACAACTGACTCGGTTGGCAACTGCGGCTGCTACCATTACCCTCTCACAAGTTTGATTTCGACTCCGCCAACCGGCGGCGGTGACTCCAGCTACTCCGATAAGGATTGATTTCTATGTTTTTTCCTTCTTTCTTCTTCTTCTTAATCCGGCAACTGAACTCCAGCTATTGGTTTTTTTCTTCCTCTTTTTCTCTTCTTCTATTTTGCTTCCTCTGAAACAGAAATACAGTGTTACACTGTCACTGTAACAGTGAGCATAAATGTATTATGTAAAAAAAACTTTATTTTTAATAACTTATTTAACATAGTATGATAGTAATATAATAATTAAATGACTTGATCATTTACAACTATTTCAATTTCAATGACGTTTTAGTATTGCTTGTTTTATGGATATTGAATTGTTTAGTCGTTCAAGTTCTAGACTTTTAGTATCTATCTACTATCTATTTTTAATTCTTGACTTGAATATTTTCTAATATATTAGTGCCATTGAAATTTTGATCATTTATATATTATTTTAATTTTTTTGTATTAATTGTCGCCACACTTCAAAAGGCGATCGCCTCGCCACGTGGCGAGGTGGAGCCTTGTCACCTTTCGCCGTCCAAAATACTGCATCGTATTGGGGCAGGGTGGTTGAAATGAAGGCTCGCTTCGAGAGTTTTATGTGATAAAAAAGTACTCCCGAAGCTTAAAGGTAAGTTCTACAGAGTGGCAGTCCGACCAGCTATGTTGTATGGAGCGGAGTGTTGGCCAGTTAAGAACTCCCACATCCAAAAGTTAAAGGTGGCGGAGATGAGGATGATACGATGGATGTGTGGACATACCAAGAAAGATAGTGTGAGGAATGTGATAATTCGGGAGAAGGTGGGAGTGGCTTCGATGGAGGACAAGTTAGAGAAGTGAGATTAGATTGGTTCAAGCACGTGATAAGGAGGGTCTCTGATGCTCCAATGCAGAGGTGTTAGACACTGGCTATGGATGATTTTAGGCGGGGTAGAGGTAGGCCAAAGAAATATTGGAGGGACGTGATTAGGCATGATATGGAGCAGTTACAGCTTACGAAGGACATGACTCTTGATAGGAAGGTGTGGACGCGGATTGGGGTAGAGGGTTAGGGGGCGGGAGTGCGTCGGTAACAGTAGGGGAACGTTCTTTATTTGTGTCTGATGTTTCTTGTTTGTGGTATTGAGTGTTGTCTATGGTTTAGGATAGATGTTTTTAGTATTATCTTGTGGCTAGCAGTGTTAGCTTTATTTTGCATACTATACGAGTTTATATGCATATATGTTGTGTTTGTTATACTATTATCGGTCCTAAGCCAAGGGTCTATCAGGAACAGCCTTTCTACTTCACCTGAGGTAGTGGTATGGTCTGCGTACACTCTACCCTCCCAGACCCCACTATGTGGGAATACATTGGGTATGTTGTTGTTGTTAAACCAGTAGCTGGGCCATAAATTCTAACAAGGAGATTAAAAAATGCAAGAATGCAACATTTTGAAAATAAAAATGTATGAATACAACACTAGGAGTATGAAAATGTGACTTAAAGCAACTAGTGAACACCCTTTGCCTCTAAATGAGAAGACTTGACTATATTAAGGGGATTCAACAATGTGTATATACAAAAGAAAAAAAAATGTATTACCCTACTAGTATAGTATTACTGCCCAATGAGGAAGATTCAATTGAACCCATTTACCTTTTATCTCCACCACTGATTGGAATAATCAAAATTTCATTAATGAATTGGCTTTAAGAAAGCAACCAATTGCAAGATGAATCCTTAGGTATCCTTGGTTCAAAATGTTAAACACGAGAAAGGAGATTTGAGCGTTGCAATTTGAAATCTTACAATGAAAAAAGTAGTATTAAAAAATAAATTTCAAAAAAAAAAAAACATCGGGAACAGAAATTGGTCTCTTTTCTTAGATTTCTGGACAAGGTGTTGTTGGCTTTATTTAAAAAAAGGCCATTATTTTAAAGATTTTCAAACTTCCAACCCCGATTGCCCCTAGTTGATTCCATTGCAGGTGTAATTAAATAGCCCAGTATACGTAGAATCTATTTTTCATTTAGCCATAGTAGGCTATTCTAGAAAGGTAAAACAATAATGGCTCATATCTTTTCTTTTATAATCAAGAAATTCTCAAGGACCCATTATCCACCGAGTTTCTGACCATGTGACACTGACCCCTCAAGGATTTCTCTGTATCAAAAAAAGAATAATCAAGTCTTAACATTTTACTAAGAGCAAAAGCAAGTCATTCTAGGTCAAACATTAGTACATGTAAATTGAGCAATTTCAATGAGTCCTTGTGGGACATCTTAAACGCTTAGACTTAAGCTAACAGAAACGAATAGACACGGCAAATTTGGTGTTTATTTCACACTTTGTTTAAAGCATCAAGGAAGGCCCGACCTAGAATACTGGGAGGAAGACAGGAATAGTAGGAGCACCAGAGCATCAAACCAGCCATAAAAATTACCTGTTTCCAGCAGTGCGAAAGATTGCAACAAAACCAATAAGAACAAAGTTTTTGACAGTTCAAAGGTTTTGCAGCATTCTACCAGCCAAAGCAAATGTTCCCCGGGATGTATTGACAATGCTTTTGCTAGCACATTAATGTTCTCTGCGTTGATTGAGGGTATTTTTCCGGAATCTAATTTCTAAATATAAATAATAAATGCAAGGTTAGCTCAATGATTATTCATTTTTTGACAAAATTAAATAAGAAGAAATGAATCCCCCAGCCCCCAAAATAAAGGAGGTTCGTTTAAAGATATTTTCACAACAAAAATCTTCTAGAACAGTTAGGGCTTCTGTCAACCTCCTCCAAAGTAAAAGAAAAAAGACAATTGTTTAAAAATGTCCATGGAATAGGTTTCTGCAAACATTTTTGTGCTAGCTCATTACAAGCAAGTCCCAAAATTGATTTCTGGTAACATTATGTTACACTGAGACACACACACACACACATTTTTTACATCTGAACATAAGGAAAAGAAATAAACTGAGAGACGTTGCAAAATTATATAGAAGCTGGAATTTGTGACGGCTAGATTACAACGTCAGATTCTACAGAACAGTTACAGTGGCAGGTAAATCATAATATACGAGAAATTAAGCACAAATGGAAACTCAAATTTGAAAGACCTATCTAAAGTTTGTTTGAAAAAAAAAACAGTGGCAACTTTGAAGACCTATTTAAAATTTCAAAATTCAAAATGAAGACAGCTAATCTTATCCTTTATCTGATGAACTGTTTACGTGACAATAATGAAGATATTCACAGCAATATGATACAAACTATTACCTTATCTGGAGAAACACTGACCAGATTCTCATAGAAAGGCCACTTCATTTGCTTGGCCATTTCAAGAGCTTTCAAATTTAATCTTTGGGTCTGTATTAAGCATCACAAAAGAATAAGATAATGAGCAAGTTAATAATGCAAGATCCATGGTTAAATGGAAATAACTGAAATGCTTAGATGAAACCTTTGGAATTATTATAATAAATGGAAAAACTAATGTTGCCACCATCTTCACATGTTCACCCTCATCTGGCAAACCCGCTGCAGCATGCTGAAGGCAAGACAGAGCAATGTCAACCACTAGAGAGGCACCACGAGATGCACCTGTAATTTGAGGAGTTAATGCGCACATGCTGCAAATATATGTCCAATTAAAGACAAAATTCACCAAATGCAAAGTTAGATACCTGATGATAGTATCTTAATGCATCTTTGGAGCACATTCCTAAATGCATCCATACAAAGTGGAGCACTTATTATTTCAGGCAACGCCTCTAGGTTCAAAGCAGCCTGAACAACAGTCAAATCTTCATCACCGAGCCGGCGTAGTATAGCATCTTGAATGGTGCCAAATCTCTGAATGGAAGAGCAGTTCTTATAGAAAAAGTGTGAAGAGACTTATCAATAGAGTAATTCAATGCACCTCATAAAAATAGGTTCAGGCAGAATATATGAACCCAAATTATAGAAAAGATAGCATATGAATTCAATAAAACCTCCAAACAACAATTATTTGAAAAGAGACAGCTACATGCAACAATCAAATAATATTGCAAAGCTACACCCCATTAAAACTATTAAAGCACCATTCCCTCCACCGTTTCAGATGGGGCTATGTAACACGTGCGACTAAAAAAGCAAGATTAGAGCTTCCCAAATGCAGTACAGCAGCATATTCTTCCCCATTTCGATATAAAAGCAAACCTTGTAGTGCGCTTAACATCCCAAAAGAGAAAATTAACATTCAGCAATCAAAATACTAGGAGCATGCTTGAACATTTTTCAGTATAACAACAAAATACCTAGTGTGATCCCACAAAGTGGGTTCTGGGAGGGTAGAGCGCACGCAGACCTTACCCCTACCTTGGAGGTGGAGAGGCTGTTTCACTTGAACATTTTTCAGTCTCAAAAAATAGTGCTTGATGTTCAACTAGATGTATAGACAAATGAGCATCAGAAAGACATCATCAACAACCACATCAATACAAGATGTTAGAACTGGAGTAGGAACCAGAATAGTATATAAATTCCCAGTTGGAAAAGGATTTTAGTGTAGTGTCCTAGACTCCTACATGGAAAAGGATTAGAATGTAGTGCCTATAAATAGGGTCTCATTGTAATAAAGTAGTTACAAGTTACAACAATTCAATGATATTTTTCTCTTTCTAACTTAGTAGAGAATCAAAGAGCTTCCGTTGTCGGCAGGCGGCTATTACCCATATATGCCACCCGTCTGGCCTATGATCATGCTAGCAAAAGTTGGGACAGCATGCTTCTTTCTGGTGACTACTTTCTCGTCTCATATTTGTGCAGCACCGTGCACCTTTCCGGACTACTTTCTCATATCTAAGTTGCGTAGCACTATGCATCTTTCCACACTATATTCTCATATCTGAGTTGTGTAGCACCATGCGTCTTCCAAGTGACTCCTCAGATCTGATTTGGCGTAGTGACGTGCCATCATTCCAAACCTACCCATGTAATTTCTTTTTTTCAGTATGGTCGTGCCATCATTACGACCTTACCCATATAATTTCTGTTTTCCGATAGAGTCGTGCTAGCATTCCGATCCTACTCATATAATTTTATGGTCTTCAATAGTCTCCTCTAGCCCGGCTTGGTAATTTCTTTTTTTAGTAGAGTCATGCCATTGTTCCGACCCTACCCATATAAGGGTCATGCCATCATTCCGATCCTACCCATATAACTTTTCATAAATTTTGACAACTTTTCAGCCATCAAATCTAATAATCAGGTGCGTGAGCATGTTCAAGCCAGTTCTTCGGTGACTTTCTTGTGCAAGATCTGCTCATCTCTTGATTTCAAGATGACCCCTATATTTTATACTAGTTTTCGGCATTTTTCTAGCAACAAATCGACTTTCCAATAATGTTAACTACTTTTCCGACCACCTTTCAGTTTGTTCCTTTTCAACTATGATTGTCCATACGTCTCAACCAGTCCTTACCAGTTTTCTTGCAAACATCTTCACCAAGCTCCTCACTTGTCCTCGTATTAATTACATCTATAGCAAGCTCAGTACATATTGACCAGAATGCACCAGCTTGAGGGGGAATGTTAGAATTGGAATAGGAATAGGAATAGTATATCAAATCCTAGTTGGAAAGGGATTTTAATGCAGTGTCCTACTTGAAAAAAGGATTAGAATGTGGTGTCTATAAAGAGAGTCTCATTGTAATAATGTAGTTACAACAATTCAATGATATTTCTGGCTTCGTCCTCAACATACTATCTCATTTCCCTTATGTAAAAAAGGTCCAAGGATAAAGTTCTCATAGGAAACATGTTAATTACTCATGTTAATAGTTTGATAGGAGAATACATAAAAACAGAAGGAATGCCCGATGTCTAGGTAATTTAGAACATAACTCAATTGCGAGAAATCTAAAGCTTTGTAGAAATCATCAACAAAGGAGTGTTGAGTTCACACAACGGTTATTTTGGAATATGATCTTTGGCAATCCTTAATTTTTAAGCTATCTTTTAGGGTTGAGTTATGTTAAAGGTCCATTTTTTATAAGAGTCGAGCTCATCTTAACTTTTGGTTTACCTAATATTGAGCCCTCATACTAAATTTTTTCCACTCCAGATGTACATTCCTATTCCTGGGAGTGTCAGAGTCTCACATAGGTTGTGAATTGTGAGTAAAGGTTATTTTATCTCCATAGAAATCTTCACCTCATGAGCTAGCTCGTGGGGTCAAGTTTGTCCCAATTTTCTCATCACAGTATCAAAGTCAGGCACATCCCAATCCTTGGTTTTACCCGATGTTGAGCCCCTTTATTATATTTTTCCATGCTCGTAGGCCCGAGTGTGGGGTGTCTAGTTCCTTGCGTCAGCTATTTAGGAACAACAGAAAGGTCTCTTTATATGGTCGTAAGCAATCCTCACTTCTTGAGCTAGTTAGACTAACGTCTATCTTTTATTAGAGAGTAATAATACTAATTTTGTTTATGATCTGTCAAAGTTTTATCATTTCCTGATTAAATTCTCTCAGAATGAGATCAAAAAACAGAGAAAAACAACTCGTTGGGAAAGGAATACAGCATATCTAGATTGAAGGAATGAAGATACCTGAGAATCAGCTGCTTCAAGATTCAACATACCACGCACATCCAGACCCAGAAGAGCAGATCGTCGAACCTCTGCCTGCAAGAAAAACATATACATGTGTAAATAATAGTTCGTACCAAAATTAACTGAATTTGACCTCAGAAGTTCTTTAAACGACAAGTGCAAAGCACAGACGCATGATCTATTCTTTAAAGCAGCATTTACAAAGTACAGACACATGATCATCGATTCTTTCTCTGAGAATAGTAACAGATGATCATCTATTCTTTAAAACAATATTTACAAAATACAGACTTTTTTCCCAAAAACAGAACTGATCTATATTTTATTATAAGGAATCTGATCTTTATTACAAAAATTGCTGTGCTTCTTCCAAACGTCAATATCACTAATTATTTGAAGAATTAATTTGTATTAGTGAAGTTTCTTTTCAGAAGATGACTGACTCCATTTTTGGCTAAAAGAAAAAGGAATTTTTTGCCAATTAAAAAAAGAAAAAATAAGATGTTTTACACTTCACATCTTGAAATGGGCGAAAGACATGAATAAAATTGGGAGCAACTTTGGTACTTTCCCTGATAATGATGATTTAGAGTGATCTTCAAAGCAACGGCGCATGGTTAGTAATATGATCTTTTCCACTGAGTGGATCAGAATGGGTGCATATTCGACCCCATTGTTAAGTTTATAGTTGCAAGAAAAACAACTCGAGTTACAAAAAGAGAAAGCAGACAGAAAGATAGCAGCTAAGTTGCATTGCAGTTGGCATTTTGAGTTAAAAGAGTTACTTCTAAGAGACATATCACTTCCAAGCAAAAGATAAGAGAGAAGTAGCCAGCCCAAAAGGCGACGCAATCAGGATAAAAATATGTATTATGGAAGGTAAACAAAGATACCTTTGGATGTTCCATGGCAAACCAAACTTTTGAATTAGATATTTCATGTGAAAGATCTAAATTACAGTTCAACATCCTGATAACTATTTCATAGTCATTTTTGGACCGTAGTTTGATATCCTGCATCCAAAGAAGAAAAAGATATTTTACATTAATGATTAACCTACACAATTTACCCCATAAACAAGAAAGGATAAACAACCAGAGGATATGGAGAGACTAGCAAGAAAAACAAACCTCAATACATCTGTTGACAGCTTCACGTGACTCAAACAGATATTTCTTAAGGAGAGAAACCAATATCTGATTGCACCGGCTCCCTAACAATTATAAGCATAGAATGACATGAAAAAGAAATCAGGTTAGCAAAAGCAGAAAAGAAATATTATTCAAGAATCTAC
This sequence comes from Capsicum annuum, assembly GCF_002878395.1. Taxonomy (NCBI): domain Eukaryota; kingdom Viridiplantae; phylum Streptophyta; class Magnoliopsida; order Solanales; family Solanaceae; genus Capsicum; species Capsicum annuum. Next base: position 177,560,205 of record NC_061113.1, read on the forward strand.
AGGATTTGAGATGCTTATTCAGATGTGCAGTTAAAAAAATCAAGAATCTTCATCACCAAGGGTGAGCAAAGTAGTAGAGTAAACACTTGCATGTTTCCTCCCATAATACCCCTTTAACTACTACAAATTAAAATGCAAAAAGGTCAGCGCCTAAACGAATAGAAGCTAATCTAATTTCATACCAATCTGCCATTAATTTAATTTCATAAACCCCCCCCCCCCCCCCCCCCCCCCCCCCACACACACAAAAAAAAAAAAAAAAAAAAAAAACCTATGTTGCTTCTTTTCTCTGAACCCAAGTACAATTTTTCCCGTTTATCAACATTTAATAGAATTTAAATCAAGCAGACACTTGGACAGTGTGTACCCTTCTCAATTAGTAATAGCGTATAGACATTTATGCATATCATGTTGGCAAAATCAATGAAAATATTGTAATGAAATAGGATGGTATAGATGGTGTGCATGCTAAGCAAACCTGCACCTGCTGAATCATTGTCCTTCAATATATCTAATCTAATATATAGAAGAGTGAAGGAAGCAAGTGAGGTCGTCATGCCTACTTCTTCCGTGATTTTACTACATCACCTGTGATTAATTATTACATGTCATTTACGTATTTAAAATTAATAATATTTAATAAAAAGTAAAATAGACATTTATGACATGTCTGTTTCATCTGCTTCAACCGTAATTTTACTATTTTATCCCTAATTAATTATTATAAGTCATCTAAGTATTAAAAAAATTAATAATATTTAATAAAATTAGTAAAAAAGAAATGATAAATTAACTATTGATGTTTTAAATTGACATCTTATATGAGGCCGCTTAAATTTTTTTCACACCTATGTTTTATAGTAATTTTGCTATATTACTTCTAATAAGTTATTATGAGTCATTTAAGACATTCCCGCTTCGCTACTTCAATCATGATTTTACTATATCAACAACAACAACAAACCCAGTATATTCCCACATAGTGGGTCTGGGAGGTAAGATGTACACAGTCCATACCACTACCTCCGGAGAAGTAGAAAGGTTGTTTCCGATAGACCCCCGGCTCAAGACACGGAATAATACACAAATCCTTAATAAAGCATAAAACAAGATGACAGTACATACCTACACCACCCACAAGGAATAATAATCAAAGAGCAGTAAACAAACTCATAATAAAGCATGCAACAAGGTGTCATAACAAAAATAATACCCTACCAAGTAATGCCCTACCCCAGCGACCCAAAATGGCACTAGCCTTCTATCCTAATCCACGTCCTCCAGATCTTCCTATCTAGGGTCATGTCCTCTGTGAGCTATAAATGCTCCATGTCCCGCCTGATAACCTCTCTCCAGTATTTCTTTGGCCTACCCCTACCCCGCCTGAAACCATCCAAAGCAAGCTTCTCGCACCTACGAACCGGAGCATTCGTGCCCCTCCTCTTCACATGTCCAAACCATCTCAAACGGGCTTCTCGCATCTTTTCCTCCACCGAAGCCACTCCAACCTTTTCCCGAATAGTCTCATTTCGAACTTTGTCACCCCTAGTAAGCCCACACATCCAACGCAACATCCGCATTTCTGCCACCTTCAATTTTTGAATGTGAGAGTTCTTGACTGGCCAACATTCTGCTCCATACAACATGGCCGGACGAACTGCCACCCTGTAGAATTTGCCTTTAAGCATAGGCGGTACATTCCTAACACACAACACCCCCGAGGCGAGCTTCCACTTCATCCATCCCGCCCCAATCCGGTGGAAGACATCCTCGTCAATCTCACCATTCCCCTGAATCATGAACCCAAGATACTTGAAACTATCCCTCTTACACACCGCCTGGGAATCCAACTTTACTACCACCTCGTCTTCCTTCCTCAAGTCATTAAACTTGCATTCCAAATATTCTGTCTTGCTCCTGCTCAATCTAAACCCTTTAGACTCGAGGATCCGTCTCCACATCTCTAATTTTTCATTCACACCCCCCGCGTCTCGTCAATCAAAACTACATCATCTGCAAAAAGCATACACCAAGGCACCTCTCCTTGAATACACCGCGTCAACACATACAGCACCAAAGCAAACAAGAACGAGCTAAGAGTAGATCCCTGGTGCAACCCTGTCACGATAGGAAAATGCTCTGAGTCTCCTCCCGTCGTCCTCACCTGAGTCTTGGCTCCATCATACATGTCCTCGATTACTCTGATATACGCCACGGGGACCTTGCTTACCTCCAAGCATCTCCAAAGAACCTCTCTAGGAACTTTGTCGTAAAATATAAAATGATATGTCAACATAAAAAATTTGGTTAACTATCGAAATTATATTAGTGCTACATAAATTGAAATGGAACAGAGGAAGACATAAAGTAGCCTATATTATTTGAAAATGAGATAAAATGTATTATAAATAACAATATTAAGAACTTAATATAAAAAATATATATATAAAAGATTTGATTGTCCGTCGAAATTTTATCTATGGCAGATAAACTTAGACAGGGTTTTATTGAAAAAATTTGTAATAAGACATTATAAATCACATAATTAACAAACTTAAAAAATTTAAAAGATAAAAAATATTTGACTGACTTTCGAAATTATTTCAGTGTCACTTAAATTAAAATACAAGGAAAAGTATTATAAATCACAATAATTAAAAACTTAAATAATTTTAATGAATGATTATCTAAATTCTATTTGTGTCACATAAATTGAGACAAAAAAAATAACATATATGGGCTGGTGCTAGCACGGGCAGTTGATATCTAGTCCTCAAAGATGTGTTAACATTTTTCCCTTTTATCAACATATAATAGATTTAAACAAGCAGACACTTGGACAGTGTGCACACTACGCAGCTAGTAATAGCATATAGACATTCATGCACATCATGTTGGCGAAATTAATGAAAGTATTTTAAATGCAATACAAACCTGCACCTGCTGAATCATTGTCTTTCAATATCCTCAAAGATGTGTTAAGCAGCTTTGAAATTATACGCACTACAAAGTCTTTTAAAGGAACCATCTCTACTATAGACAATAGAGTCCCATAGCAGAGATCATCATAACAACTACAAAACATAAAACGTTAAAGTCAGAGGGTCTAGTAAATAGTAAAACACCACAGTAGGTAAAGCACCCATTCCCACCTGTACTCAACAAGAGAATCCAAAAACAAGGCCAGAAATTTATCTGTGTTGAACTCATCTACCAATTCACTTAGAAGTTGCGAAATCTCCCTTTAGACAAACAGCCAGAAACAGGATTCAGAAGAATGTTACAAATTTCAAACAAGGCAGCACACTACTATGTGTTGGTACATGAGCAGGGCACAACATAGTACCTGATGTCCTTAAGGATATCAACAATCTTCTTGGGGATAATTTCAACAGATTGTAACTGCATTTAAAGTGATTTTAAACAGAACTACGAAGTTAGAGACAAAGATAACAATTGCTAGAGCACTTACAAAATTCAACCAGCATGCCAATTGTCAACATTGTAAAAGAGAAGGATATGTTCCTGTGCCATTCCTCATGCAACCCGATAAACAACTTGTTTTTTAGAAAGATAACAGCAAACAATCAATTAAGCAACTAGTAGCACTCTATCGGAGAATGGGCAGACAGACAGACACCGCGACACATGCAGATGAGGAGACGTAATAGGCTTAACATCATTTTGACATTTAAAAAACTCTAAGCATTCAGCGATCTCGACAAATTTCCATTTCTCTAACTATAGCCACCAGAAAGCCCAAAACAATTCACTGGATCACATCCAAGCAAATAAATGAAATCTGAGAAATAAAAGACCATCATCTTGGGAATCATATCCTTCATTGATCCTCAAGACTGTACTTCTAAAGGATTAACTCTCCTGCATATAATGTATCCTCAGTTTTATCATAATGAAAGTCCAAGATAAATGTGCACGCAACAAAACTACTAGTAACTTATATCCAAAGCTCTTATTAGGAACCGTGCATGTTACACAAAATTCTGAATATCTTTATACTAAAAGACAAAGATACTCTCCAATAGTAAGGCTGACAACTAATCCTGTTAAACAATGTTGTTCATGATTTCCGAGTTTTTGATATAGGAAAGGGGATCAGAAAACCGACACATTTTTTAATTAAATGTAATCTTCTATCCGTAACAAAATGATGCCTAAGGGAATACAGAAATAGACTAATCAAAGATCACCATTTACCCCTAGACCGAACAATAAAAGAGATAAATATGCTTTCAACAGTTGACTTTTGGGTCTAAACTTTTAAAGACTGTTGAAAGTGTTAAAAAGAGAGAGAGAGAGAGAGAGAGAGAGAGAGAGAGAGAAACGCATAAATTCAGACACTCTTGAACCTCACCTAATATTGTGCATGTCCATTTAAATATCTAGCTGTCATAATATATATATATATATATATATATATCGGCAGGCAGTTAATTATTAGCTGATTCTTTAGCATCAGCAACCATAATAATAATGACACTTTTAAGGTAAATAAGTATAAAGAGCACAAAATACAACTTATCAGAGTAATCATGTAAGAAATTATTCTTCGAAATCCACAAAGCTTTCACTAGAAATCAAGAACACAATATAATTTGCATATTTAGTATAGACCCCAAGATATAATATATCCAAAAGAACCACATAATACCATCTTTCTAATCCAAATTCCAAAACAGCGAGAAGACATGCTGAAAATACTCTCTATCAAATTGAATGGGACACATCAATACCTGGACAAGAGTGATTAAGGCCATCAAAGACATACGGCACCACTGCAAGTCAGTAGAATCTCTTGCATCTGCTCGAGCAACTTCAGCAAGGGAACGGATCAAGCTTTTGACAACTTTGGGTGACAGAGCTACCTTATCAGCTAGCAGGCTTATGATCATCAGGGCACCAGACTACAAAAAGCCAAATCCCAGTCACAAGATCAATGAATGATATGGATGGAGGCCTCTAGAATGTCCGAATGTAAGGAACTCCAGCGATACAAAATGTGCCATGCATTTAATCAAATAGGCAAAAAAGGACACTACAAGAAAGACTTAGCAATGAAAGTTAATGTGATCGGAATGTGCAAAAACACATTAAATGTGACTGTATTTTTATGTTCCGGTTCCAGAATGCATAAATTATGTTCAGGTAGCACTGACAATCAAACACGACAAACATACATCACAGCCTCCATATATGAACATTAAAGGTCAAGCCAACCTCTACTCTGGATTATCAAACAGTGCCTGACATCTTTAGACTAAGGAGGCCTTGGTGAGAAGAGACAAAACGAAAAGAATGTCAAGCAGATATTATAAGATAAAACAGTTATCGCATACAAAGCCGCTAGCTAACCTTTTGATCAGCTCCTCCTCTAGAGCCTGGTTGAAGTCCAAATTCCACAAAAGGCAGGATTCTCCTCACTACCTCACTGTCTATAGTGGTGAGTGATCCTAAGAACTCAAATATTACAGCTGTACAAAAACCAGTGACAGGCCTTGAAGGCTGAACCTTCTTTGAATTTGTCACCTATAATTTTCCATTCAAAATTTGTATGACACCAAAATAAAGAAAAAATTAAAAAAATCAAAAAGACAATCAAGTATATACACAAGGGACAAATACATACATAGTTGCACAAAACCTCTAAGATCCCCAAGTCACGCATACTTTGTTGCACAATAACCTTCCTAGGGAGTGGTGCACCGGAAGTCTTAACCCCTTCAAGAAATTTCCATTTGCTATTCCTGAAAAAGGCAGAAGATATTATGTTCCTTTATCTGATCAACTAGGTCACCCACCGCAAGAGATATGCAAACATTAACATTCTTACCCAGTGTCTACTAGTTGCACTACTCGAACGAATACATGGGTGTCATGGTAAGGCAGGGCACATAAAATTAATTCCTCCATATTATATATGTGGATTCTGTTGAAAGAAAAAATCAGATAAGAGTTAGATACAGAACAAAAGTAAACTAGCATGAAACAAGCATTTTAGAAGCAACAAGTGAAAGTGAGCAGCTTACTTGTATCTACGAATCAAGTACTCTAATGTCTTCAGGGCTGCTGACAACTCAAAATACCCCGATAACAACTGCAAGTAGGAATAAATGGATGCATTGATTCGTTTGTTTTCTTCAATGCCCATCAAATCTCTATCCAATTCTCTACTCCCGTAACTAAACAAGTCATTTTTGTACTTGTTAAATCTTGCTTCGATACTTATTAACACCTCCAAACCTGAATTAAATACAAGAGACAGCAGCAAGAGCTTCATTTACACAATGTCGAATACAAATAAATAACAGTAATAACAATGGAAGTCAAAAAAAAAAAATGCTATTGGTGACCTGAAAGAGCAATGTTGAGAATGGTGTCGAGCTCAATATCAGCGGCTTCTTTAGGGTCAAACAATATTGAAGGGCGAGTGAATGGCCGTTTGCGCGGCTCAGTATCAGGTACTGCTAATCGCTGAAGTTGAGCAACTAGAGAAGTCGCCATTGTTAAACCTTAATACCTCCTCCTCAACTGTTAACTTGCTTTAGTTAAGCCTCAGAGAGATTAAAGCGAGGGAACTGTAAACCTGAGAAAGAGGGGGACGCCGTACTTGGGGGGTTTAGGGTTTTACAATCTGAAAAAATGTATGACTATGTTTCTCTTTTTTAAAAAAAAAATATTTTCTCTTTTTTCTTTTCTTTTGCCTGAAATAACATGTACGCATTTGTTTTATTTGATTTTGTACCTTCAAAAAGAATTGCTACTAAATTATTAGTTGGCAAATTCCTCCCCAGTTGCTTTTCTAATACTAATAACTAGACATCGAAACACGGGCCTAATATGTGTTATTTTTTTAGTATTAATTTATGTGACACATATAAAATTTAGATAATTATTTTGATTTATAAAAAAAAATTGTAATTTTTTGAAATATATAACAAATGTTAAAAAATAAGACAAACAAAATAAAGTGGATGAAAAAATTAAAGCAAGAGAAAGGACCAATAAAGTTGTGTCAAAGCAGACAGATTGACCTTTAAATTTTTTAAATTGTTAATTATTGTAATGTATAGTATTTTAAGTTATTAACTATTGTAATTTATAATACCTTTTAAATAATTTTCAAATAATATAGATTATTCTCCTTGTCCAAAATTTCTTGGCATTGATAGTTAATTGTATTTTTAAAATAATTTAATTTTTAAATTATTATGATTTATAATACTTTTTCTTTTATTCTAATTTAAGTGGCACAATGCTTAGATGGTCATGATAATTAATTAAGGTAATATAGTAAAATCACAATTGAAGCAGTAAAGCAGAAATGTTTTAAATGACCTATAATAACTAATTAGAAGTGATATAGCAAAATTATCATAAAATACTTGCGGGGAAAAATTAAGTGAACCTCATATAAAACATCAAGTTAATTTAACATTAAATATTAATAATTTTTTAATATGCTTAAGCCATCGACAGACCCTCAAACTTGTTTCGAAAATTCACTTAGACCCCCCAACTAAGGCATGTACCTATCAGGCCCCTAAACCCATCCCCCGAATTTTGATCCAATCAATCATTTTTTGCCTAATCAGCAACAGGCATAGAGTGTGTGTAATACACTAGCCTAAATGACAAAATTAACTAATTAGAAAAAAATACGTGGCAAAAAAAATTATACATGGAATTTTTTATTTTTTTATTTTTCTATTTAATTATCTATTTAATAATAATTTCTTAATTTAAAAAAGAAAAGAAAAGAAAAAAACACCCCCATCCTCCAGTAGTCGTCTTCTTCACCACAACCCCCCGACGTCGTCCCACCCACCTACCCACAAATGACAACTGATCAACCCCACCCCGCCCCTCTCTCCTCCATCAACTTCCCTTCACCATCCTAAGTCGCCATTGAAGATGAAATCAATGGCGACCAGAAGAACAAAAAAATAAAAATCAGTAATTCAATTTTAAGAATTTACATTCCAAAATTTAGTAACTCAAGATACCGAAAAACTGAAAACTTTATATACTAGTAGTACTTTTAAAAATACTACTAATAATTAAAGATTACATTTTTATGCAATCAACACCAAAATTCCATCCTCCCCAATTCACACAATCTAAAAGTACAAAAAAACTCAATTCTCAAAATCAGTTTAAAATTACTACTAATAATTAAAGATTTCATTTTTATTCAATCAACACCAAAATCCATCCTCCCCAATTCATAAAATCTCAAAAAAAAAAAATCTCAAAAAAGATTAAATATTTACAAGTAAAACCACAAATCTTGAGCAAAAACCTGATCAAATAGAAGGAAGAAAAAAAAAATAATCTTGGCAAATGTAAAGAGAAGGAATTATGAAGAAAAGTAATGAAGAGCAAAAATTTGCAGCTGTAAAATTTGCAGATGCTTGCCTCAAGGGCTTAAGAAGAGATGTCGGTATGGTGGCTTGTGCTTTTATGACGATGATAACGGGAAGAGGTGGGGTGGTGGTGGGAGGTGGGAATTGATGATGAATTGGGGGAGGGGTGATGAAAACACGATGAAAAAGGGGGGTAGGGGCTTGGGTGCTTTTCTTTTTTTAAATTAAAAATATATTAATAAAATAATTAAAGTATAAGTTTTTTAATTAAAAAATAAAATATTATTTTTCTCTGATTCACGCTCCCAAGGAGAGTGTGTTACACTCTCCTTGCCAAATTAGCATTTTGTGTCTCATAGGTATCAACTTTAGCACTTGAGGTGCCTGATAGGTACAAGCCTTAATTGAGGGGTCTAAATGAATTTTCGAAACAAGTTTGAGGGTCTGTCGATGACTTTAGCCTTTTTAATACTTAGATGACTTTATAATAATTTTATAATATTAATTTTTTAATACTTAGATGACTCATAATAATTAATTAGGTGCGATACAATAAAATTATGGTTAAAACAGTTGAAGCAGACATGTCATAAATGTCTATTTTATTTTTTATTAAATATTTTTAATATTAATTTTTAATACTTAGATAACTTATAATAATTAATTAGGGGCGATACAGTAAAATTACGATTGAAGCAGCTGAAGCAGACATGTCATAAATATCTATTTTAATTTTTATTAAATATTATTTGTTATAAATGTATTTACATTATAGTGAATGTCTATAGAAAATATAGATAAGATCTATCAAGATCTAATAAGATCTATCAAGATCTAGTTGATATCTATCGGGATTTGAAGTACTGTCTTTTAGTAAAAAAAACTAAGTATTTTTTCCTAAAAATAGAGGGGTTTTGTTCATTGTATCCTCAATCTGATCTCTCATCCCTCAAGAGGAATAAAGAATTATCACTCATCTCTCTATTTATTCTTCTTGTTCTTATTTTTAAATTTCATAACACGTTATTAGCACGAGACTCTGTCAAACAAGGTGAGATTATAAATCTAAAGGATTTCAAGGTTAGTAATTCCTTATGTTATTTGTCTTTTGCTACTAATGATATAATTATTGTTGGATTTGAGGAAAAATAATTGGTTTGAAACCACTTATGCTTTAAATTTGTTCATGAATAACAATATTATTAAAAGGTATGATGTTGAATTTAAATCTCATCTCATTAATGAGGGTAAGACATTGGGTTAAAAGTTCTAATGCACTATACTGATAAGATGTTGGGTTCAAGTCTCATCGATTTATGCCTAAGAAGCTTTTATATGGATAAGACGTTGAGTTTGAATGTCAATGCACCATATTGATGATATTGTGATGGCTAAGACAAAATAATGTGTATTTGGTGAAAAGTCATTAAACCTGTCTCGATAAATATGCTCCATTCGATGAAGTGAATGTGATATGCTCAATTTCATCAGTGAATGTGATATGCTTTATTCCATGAAGTGAATGTGGTAGCAATATGTGATAAGTTTGAAAGATGATAATTTGCTCCATTTTTAAAGTGAATGTGGTAGTAGTGTATAATATGTCTAAAGAAGACAAGTGATTGAATGCATGAATATAAGTATAGAGAGACAATATGATAATAATTATCAAAAGTGATAATATTTTCACACGCTTATCATGATTATAAGATATGTTAGAGAAAAATTCTATACGTCATATGCATACCTCGATTTGCTCCTGAAGTAGCAATATATTGAAAGAGGTTTTAAGCTATCATAATTTGATATGCTTGAGACACAATTATATTCTATTATTCGGGAATGAGAATTTTGATAATTGTAAATACAGATCTAGACCCTGGGGTAAATGTGACTGTATATAAATTCGAACGTGCTCGTGGTTGTAAAGAAATCACAATCCATCTCCAAAAGAGGTAAAATAATTTAGAAGGATTATTTTGAAATCTACTTCTGAAGTAGTAAATTTGAAAATTTATTCATGTAACAGTAAATCTGAAATTTACTAAAGCAAAAAGGCACATATCATGGTAAACTTAGAGTTTACTAGTATAAAAGTTCATAAATTGACACGAACGAGTGCTACATTTTAAAAATATGCATATCGAGTAGTAGACATGTATTAAAGAACTAGACTTTAGACTTCATTTTGTGGGAATACACTGAGTTTGTTGTTGTAATTGAAGAACTAGACAATTCTTCAAGAATTGTTGATGTTGCTTGCTCTCATGATAAGTTGATTAGACCAACTAATTTTGGGATTAGATCCCTTAAAATCTGAAAAGTATAAAAGATGAATAAGGGCCCATTCACCTATTATGTGATATGTTTTGAAAAGTCGCATCAATAAGATGATAATATTTACATTTATTGTCAACCCGCAGTTTGACATTCATACAATTGCTTACTCAGTAAAATTGAATTAAGAGCATTACTTTCAGATTGTGCAATCAAGACAATTCATCTTGATGAAAATGGTTTGGCATTGAATGCCTTCAATAAATAGCTAAACCATTACTAATGAGAACAAAACTTCATGTGTTGGTCTGAAATGTGATATGTTGCATACAATAGGACTTGTATGCATTAGACTAATAAATTATGATTATTTCTTCCCTCTCAATTGGTTCAAGTTCCGAAATCAACTATTCCATCTAATAGTTTTGATGTGCGGTATACAATTAATAAATATACCATGATGCACAACGATGTCTCCTCAAAGAATATGGAGGATGTATGTTAGTTTTCCTAACATAAGGGTAAGAATTATCATCAAATCCTCATTCAAAAGACAATTCAAGTTATATGTCAGAAGCATTTACTGACTCAAATTTAATCTCATATCTAAGCTGCAAGTGCTTATATTTTGTATTCATAAAGGACAAAATCTACGTATGCGTGAAGCGTGGTAAACTAATCAGTTCCAAATTAAATAATCCTTGAAAAGGATAAAGAATAAATGATCATAATAAGAAGACAATATGCTTTTGAAGAGCCTGCGTCATAACACTTCATGAAACCTTATGAGAGGTTTAGGTACCTGAAAATAATGAAGCGATGAGATCTCAACATGTTATGCCACATTGTGAACTGATACAAAATGAGAAACCATCGATGATATCTTTGATACAATATTGACGCAATATTGTAAAATATTTCTTGGATTTGAATTCTACATTTATTTAAGCATGCTGACGTAGAAACATTTATCAAGTAACCTAAAAGGATGCATTTTGGTAAGAATGAAACTTATTTGATTTGCAGTTCAGACACTTGAAGATTCACACTTGACATGTTGGATATTGTCAATTGACAAAAATTCATATGAAAAACCCTAAATGATTCAAAATACTTGAAACATATAAAGTTTCCCAGAAACTTTATATGCTTCAAGTATTTAAAGAGATAATTTGATGATTTGAGTATCACTGAAATTCTTGGAGAGTTTTCAAAAGCAATAAAATATTTTCTTAAATGAGAAATATGCAAAACAGAATAAGGATCCATTCTGACCTCAAGAAAAGAATGAGGAACTCCTTGGTTATGAAGTACCATATCTTAGTGCAATTGATGCACTAATGTATCTTGCAAATACTACAAGGCATGATATAGCCTTTTTTAGTTAATTTGTTAGCAAGTTTGCAGTCCCGGTCTTATTGATCATGTTGATGTTGGTTACTTACCTGACCTACATAAAACTCGATCTCAAATAGGCTATGTGTTCATATATGGTGGTACTGCAATATTTTGGAGATATACAAAGCAGTCTATCGTAGCCACTTCATCGAATCATGTTGAGATAATAGTCATTCATGAAGTGAACTGAGAATATGTGTGGTTGAGGTCCATGATACATCTCATTCGAGAAGCATGTGGTTTGAAATGTGACAATGTATCCAAAATTTTATACAGAGATAATGCAGCATGCATAACACATCTTAATGGAGGATTCAAGAAAAGAAGATAAAACGAAGCACACTTCATCAAAGTTTTTTTACATATATGAGCTACAAAAGAATGATGATATTAACGTGCAACAGATTCATTCAAGACAATGTGGCTAATTTATTCACCAAGTTTTCTCCAATTGCAACTTTCAAGAAGATGGTGCACAAGATCGAGAAGCAAAGGTTCAAGGATGTTCTCATTAGGGGGAATTAATACGCTTTGTACTCTTTTTTCCTTACGAGGTTTTGTCCCACAGGATTTTCCTTGTAAAGTTTTTAACGAGGCAACCTATATGTCTATTATTAGAGACGTGTACTCTTTTTTCTTCACTAGATTTTTTTTTCTACTGAATTTTTTCTAGTAAGGTTTTACCGAGGCACATTATCTATCAATGAGACATTCAAGGGGGGTGTTATAAATATATTTACATTACAGTGAATGTCTATAAAAAATATAGATAAAATCTATTAAGATCTAATAAAATCTATCAAGATCTAGTTGATATCTATCAGGATTTCAAGTATCCGTCTTTTAGTCAAAAACTAGGAGTATTTTTCCCTATAAATAGAGAAATTTTGTTCATTGTATCCTCAATTTGATCTCTCATCCCTCAAGAAAAATAAAGAATTATGTTTCTTCTCTCTTTATTTATTCTCCTTGTTCTTGCTTTTATATTTCATAACATTATTAATTTCTTAATACATATATGACATATCTTAAAATTAATTATGGGCGATACAGTAAAATTAAGATGGAAGTAGCTCAAGTAGACATGTTATAAATGTCTATTTTACCTTTTTATTAAATATTATTATTTTTTTAATACACGAATGACATATAATAATTAATTAAGGGTGATATAGTAAAATCATAGAGCAAGTAGCTAAATGTCGGCAAGCAAGACGACGTCAACTGTCTCTTATAATATAAGAGAATTTTTCTTGTGGTTTGTAATACTAAAAACTTGCCTGTTCTTAAAAATCTAGATATCTATAGGCCATGCTAGCATGATCTCAATATATATTATTTTTTATTTTAACTTATGTGACGTAAATAGAATTTAGATAATTAATCATAAAAATAATTTAAGTTTTTAACTATTATAATTTATGATACTTTTTTTTCTATTTCAATTTAAGTGACAATGATATAATTTCGAGAGCCAGCCAAATATTTATATTTTTAAATTTTTTAAAATTATTAGTAATGTGATTTATAATATTTTTTACATAATTTTCAATAAGATATGAATACTCTCTCCGTCCCAATTTATGTGGCACAGATAAAATTTCGGCAATCAATCAATTTTTTAAAATATTTTGTTAATTATTGTTATTTACAACACTTTTTACCTCATGTTCAAATAATATATGTTACTTTATATCTTCCTATGTCTCATCTCAATTTATATGACACTTATATAATTTTGATAGTTAATCAAATTTTTTATGTTGACATATCATTTTGTGTCTATTTTACTTTTTTTTATGAAATATTATTAGTATTTTAATGCTTAAATGATCATAATAATTAATTAGTGGTGATACAGTAAAATCACGATTGAAGTAGCAAAGCAGACATGTCTTAAATAACGTATAATGACCAATGGATTCCTGACGCATACGAAGGAGTGCGGTTCGTTCGAGAAATCCTTACCTCTCTATCTATCTCTAAGAGGTTTGAATTTTTCAAAACTCCATGGACATGCAGAAGAGAAATGTTATCCCCACTCTATCAAAATTACTATAAAAAAATACTTGTGATTTTTTTAAAGTGAGCCTCATATAAGACATAAAGTTAATTTAAAACATCAAAAATTAATTTATTATTTTATGTCTATTTTATATTTTTAATTCAATGTTATTAATTTTTTAATACATAGATGACTTATAATAATTAATTAATAATAATATTGTGATATTACGATTGAAACATCTGACACAGACATGTGAAAAGTGTCTATTTTACTTTTTTATTAAATATTATTAATTTTCTATTACTCAAAATTTATTTTAAATCACATGAAAGATAAAAATTATGAAAAAAAGAACCTTAATCAAAATAATAAAATTTATTTGATTTAAAATATCTAGTGATAATTTAGATGAATTATCATCTTATTAGATTAGATTACTTAAATATATTAAACTTAAATAATTTATTTTAAACCTACAAATGATAAATATAAGGAAATTCTAGGGCCCATAGTCTATATGTCCTTGGGGGCATGATCTATAATTTAAATGAAAAAAGTGGATGTTTTGTAAGGGCATAGTTTATAATTAAGTGGAATAGGATGTGCCTTTTTTAAGTCCAAAAGTATCATGCCTTTCTTGGTCGGACCAACCTAACAGGCGATTTCCGACAAGTCTTTCTTCATTGGAAGAGCAAGAAGCAGAACTAGAAGAAAATTTTCTTTCTCTTTATGGATAACCAATTCATTTTTCAAATATAGTTAGGAGACTTGGGGCTTTGAGCTAAAAGTGACAAAAATATTTGAAAATAAGGTGTAGGTGACTCAAGTCTTAATAATTGAGTGGATGTGACAATTACTTTATTATGGATTAAGAAAGTTGAAAAAAATTGAAAATAACCCACGAGTTTTTAAATTTACACTTTGATCCAAATGTTAGTTAATATAATGAGAAACGGAGGGAAAAAGCCGCATTTCTCTCCTTTCTCATCATTGTTGTTTTCTCTCTCTTAGCAATTTTTGTAGTCCATTATTGATGCTGCTTTATTAATCATCCTCTGCTTCATTATCATCATCTTCTACTTCATTATCATCTTCATCTTCTTCTTGTTGACCATTGTTGTTGTTGTTGTTACCGTTACTGCTGTTATTTGACCAATTTCTTAGGTCAAATTTTGTTTCATACATCACTTTTCGCTTTGACATTAGTTCATAGAAGACTTTGATAAGTTAATTTATGATTTTTAGTTGAATTTTTCATATGGGTAACTGCAATTGTACTGTTTTTTCAACAATAGATAGCGCTCGAACTTGAATGCAACATAAGAGCCATCTGTTTAAACAGATCAATCATCTATTGCGATAAATGAGTCATCTGTTACAACGGAAGACATATGTTGGATTCATATTTATGGTTCTATAGTGCCTAACATGAATCGAACATATGGGTCATCTGTTGCAACAAACTAGTTATCTGTTGCAACAGGGTAAATATTTGTTGTAACAGATTATACATCTGTTAGGATTCATGTACGTCACTATGAAATCACTATTAACTTTTTTTAATAAATGACTTTATTTAGGTATCACGAATGGAGATATCAATCACAATAGGGGTAGATTGTCATAGTCAATGGATCGACAAGAGTAATCGATATGTATGGCATTGGAAATGGGGTGAAATGCCAGAGACGATAGCTATGACAATCTAAAGTGATATTTCGTATTATGATTTTGTGAACTTAATCATCATCTATTGTGGACTAAATTATCAATCGAAAGCACTTATCATCAGCTACATGCACAACTTCTTCGAAAATCAGAGGGCACTACCTTTCAAGATAACCGACCAGGTTCGCTTGCGTGCTTATCTTAGTGATTCATCCAAGTCGGTGTTAAGGGTGTACATGGTTGAAAAGACAAGAGAGAATGAGAACTAGAATATAAAAGAAAAAGAACAATAAGACATCTTTAATGATAGGTTGGATGATCTAAACATGAATATTACAGATAATGATCATATACATACGCCCGTTGATGCGACCAATACGGTGGGCAGTTCTTCTCGATCAACATAGTCTGTCAATCTTCAAGACGATAGGACCAGCTTTTTCAATTGAATGTCATTCAAGAACAAGAAATAACTATCTACTACATTGTTTATTTCTTGCTTGAAAAAAGATTTCAGAATAAAGAAGGTGATTAATTCGAGCAATGTCTTTTGCTACAAATATGCTAATCCAAACTACAAATGGTGGTTGAGAGTGGTGAAGTACTTAAGTTCTGATAGATAGTCATTCATAAACATGAAAAGTATCACACATGTAGTTCGGAGCATATCTCGGGCCAAAATCCTCACACCACGTCAAAGGTCCTCGGTGAGTATTTCAAGAATAGTTTCCCCGATGGTAAAGGCCCTTCTACAAGGGTTATGGCCAATTAACTCCTTACAGAATTGAGTGTCATGGTCAGTTATTGGAAGATATATACGACCTTGGGGATTGCCAAAGACTTGGTTAGGGGGACACACGAGCATGGGTATGCAGTCCTGGATGCCTACCATTACATGCTTGAGTCCATAAATTTCAAAAGATGGCGTTGCATGTTGATATAAAACGGAAGGTTCAAGTACTTTTTTATATGCTATAGTCCTTGGATTCAAGGTTTTCGACATTTGAGAAAAGGCATAGCCGTCGATGGTACCTTTTGAGGAACAGGTATAATGGAGTTCTGCTAACGGCGGTGGCGTAGGATGCGGAGACTCATATTTTTCCTATCGCTTTTTGTGTAGCAGATAAGAAATGTGATGCCTCTTATGGATTTTTTTTGAACAACTGTGAAGCTGTGTCGAAGATAATGAAGAGTTGTGTTTTGTTTTGGATAGGCATCCAAGTATTCCAAAGATAGGTTCAATTTCTTTCACTTTAGCTCACTTTGGTTGTTGCATCAGGCATTTTGGAAATAGCATTTAGACCAATTTTCACAATAAAAGGGCGTGACCCTTTTTTATAAAGTATTTAAAGCCTATAGTAGAGTGGAACTTTTAGACCATTTTAATCAAATAGCAGATATGCATCCCAAGGTAGCAGAATATCTCGTACGTGTCGATTTTGAGAGATAGAGCCGAGCATTCTGCCCGACAGATAGGTACATTCCTATGAATTTAATGTCGTGTTTGAGTTACAAGTTTAGTATGATGTCGTACTAAGTGATTCTTTTGTATAGGTACAATATTATGACATCAAACATAGCTGAATCGATGAATTTATTGTTTGGAGATGAAAGAGAATTCCCCATCAAGGCTCTGTTTGAAATAATAAACTAGAAGTAGGGCCAATTTTTTAACGAAAGGTGTGTGCAGTTCGAGGACGCAGGAATCCCATTTGTTCTAGAAATGGAAAAAATAATATCAACGAACATCAGTCTGGGGAATAGGTTATTATCTCATCAAATAGTAGATTACAAATTCAGTATCATCGGTCATGGTGATGTTGCCACGGTCGATCTTCAAACAAAATCTTGTACGTGCAGAGTTTTTGATTTGGACAAAATATCCTGTCCACATGCTATGGCAGCGCTTCGAGCTCAATACGGTGCAAAATATGAACCTAAAATTTACGAGCACTCCTCTCCATATTATTCGGTAGATAAAATATACAATGGCATATAGTGGGCATATTACTCCATCTCCCGAAGAATCTTGGGTTATTCTTGCAGAGCTTTTGGAGAGATTAATAGCTCCTCCATATATTGACCCAAGCACTGTCAAATCGGGAAGAAAGCCATATAAGAAGAGGTGTGGAGTTGGGGAATCATTTCCATCAAGAAGAAATAAGTGCTCTGTATGTAAACACGCTGGCTACAAAAAACTACATGTCCGGATTGTAATCCACCATGATCATTGTAATTGCAAAAACTTATGTTGTTGTTTGTTGTGGACTTTTATATATTTAACTCATTATTGTGAATGTAATATTATCATTTATTATATATAAAATATCTTTTTTAATAACTTGTACATCAATAAAAAAAAGGCAAAACCTGAACTAAATACAGTAGAGCATAATTATTTTCAACAGATTACCCATCTGTTGCAACAGATGGACATTAGCTGGAAGAACATAATACAGTTCTTCAAAATGGAATGTTTTCCTCCAATAGATGACAAATCCGTTGCAATAGATGGATAATCTGTTGATAGAAACCCAATCGATGACCAATCTGTTTCAATACATGGTCCATCAGTTGAAAGAATTCAAAAGCCAAAACTGATATTGCTACTGGATCCAAAATTGCTCCTTACCTCCAACCTCGACATGTTAACATGTATGTTTAGAAGAAGAAATAGACAAAACGAAAATTGAATAAGAATTAAAAGCCAAAGTCGACTAAAAATAATTTTTTCATTAAACGAAAAATAAAATTCATTAGGTATAGATCCGATGTAGAAAAATTAAAATATATACGCTAAAAGAAAAAACACATTCTAATTATTCTTATTATTATTATTATCATCAGCATCATTATTATTGCTAGCCGGACAATCAACCGGTAGCAACAGGACCCTCATCAGCCTCTGCATCTCTATGAACATCCTTGCTCTCACGGCGACCAACTCCTTCAGCAAGTCATTAACCTGCCTCTAAAGTTCCCGCATGGTGTCGCATAGAATAACAATGTCCCAAACAAGATTAACCATATCTAGAACACACATGAATTAACAAAAAACATAAACACAAAAGTAAAGAAAAAAGTCTGAATGTAATACACTTATACTACCAACTGGTAGATTTACACAGAAAAACTTACCTCAATAAAAAAAAAATATGCTCTTTGAATAGAAGTGGTTGAAGATGTAATACGAAAAAAAATGCAAGAAGTAAATAAAAGTGGAGTAGAATGAAGATTAAGGAGGGACCTATTTATAGAGGATTGAATCTGAATGTGTAAGGCAAAAGGGCACGACTGTTCAGCTCCATTGTATTAATTACATTCAAACTGCTGGCTTTTTGTTTTTTGTGAAAGCTCGCGACTTTTTCTTTTACATTCAAACTTCTCACTTTTTTCAAAATAGTTTGAGACTTAATAACAACCGTTATTATTGAGTTATTGCAATAGATCGTCCATCTGTCATAACAGATAACCCACTATCGTAATAGATTTACCATCCATTGCAACAGATGGTTTGTATGTGCAATAGATAAGACATTTGTTACAATATATATATTATCTATTACGACAGATAGAACATCTGTTAGAGGAGATGTTTTGATTTATTCTAACAGCTGATTCATCAGTTGCAACAGATTGAGAATTTGATTCATCACATATTTTAAATGATTTACCATCTATTAAAATAGATAGTCTGTATATGCAACAGCTGAGACATCTGTTGAACATATAAATTATCTGTTGCGACAGATGGACCATCTATTGGAGGAGATATTTTGATTTCTTTTAACAGCTGATTCATTAGTTACAACAGATAGGAAATTTGATTTATCAGCTATTTTGAATGTGTTAGACAAAAAGTCACGACTGTTCATCTCTTTTTTTTAGCCATCACATGTGTGCGGATGATTAAACATTGTTTGACATTGATGGGGTAGGAAGAATAAGGTGTGTGCAGATGAATAGTTCTACTTTCATGCATGAGAGTTATGTATTATTGATCAGGCTATCGTGACAGACACACATAAAGTACAATGATCTTGTTAATGCAGTTTTTTATCAATTAGACATTGATTCTTTAAACAAGATCCTGAATTTTATAGTTTAGTTTGGTAGGTACAAACTAATAAGGCCAAAGGGTTCTAAGATGGTGGTGTTGATACCCTTTTATAATTTAATGATGATTTTTCTCATGTTTATGTGTTATGTTTAGAGAATAGTTTAAGTTTGTGGCGGCAGTGTAAATATTCAATGGTGATTGGACTGATTTTAATAGTGCAATAGACTTTTAAAAGGTCTTTGAAGCCTCGCACTGCCGTAAATAAGAATGGAAAACCAATAAAAACTCCCCTGGTCCAAATTTATATGGATGTGTTGCTCGAGGAGACTATTATACAACAGAAGGTGCTTGGGAGAATACTTGTGCAGGAAGGGGGAGGTGGAGAAGACCATATACCATCTCAGACCTTATTTAAGAGAAAACACAGGGAAACAAGTAAGGAATTTTTAGCGAATCTGGCCAATGAAATTAACTTGAGAGATAAAAAAATTGAATGAGCTTCAAATGTGGAAGTGTATCCAAATATTAAAATCCATCAGTCATTCTTGAAAAAGAAAAATGCTCAAGAGGACTGGAGATGGACACTTTTCTAGGGACTGCGACTAGCGAACGTGTCCTCAATGAAGACCCACAAAGTGCAGGGCAAGAACTCTAAGGAAACAACTTGGCAAACATAGAGGATTGGTAAGATTTTTAGTGAAGAATGAAACTTAAACCAACAACTCCATAAATAAAAATAAGGGAAGTCAAAGCATCAATTTTTGAAGTCTAACTTGCATCCCATGCCTTCTGTTTGTGGTTCTGATCTGGTCAATGACAGTAGAACCAAAAAGGTCTGAAGTTGGGCAGAAATCCCATGCCTTGTTGTTTTCACTGCCTTTGACCAAATCAGAGCCATAAACAGAAGGCATAGGATGCAAGTTTAACTTGAGAAATTGCCACCTTGGCTTGATCCCTTATTTTTACTCCAGGTTTTGTTGGTTTAAGTTTTGTTCCTAACCGACATCTTACCACCATCGGTGCTCGCATAGCTGAAACCTTAGAGTTTCAGTCCTACATTTTGTGGGTCTTCATTCAGGCCACACTAGCTAGTTGCAGTCCCCGGACAAAGTGCACAACTCCAGGCCACTTCAGCATTTCTCTTTTGAAAATGGACTGATGGATTTTCATTTTTGGATACACTTTCACATTTGCGGCTCATTCAATTTTTTCATTTTTCATGTCAATTAAATCAGCCAGTTTTGCTACACTTTTCTTCCTACCCTGTGTTTCTTCTTAAATAAGGTTTGAGTTAATATATGGTTTTCTTAATCTCCTCCTTCCTGCATAGGTATTCTTTCAATCATCTTTTGCTGTATAATAGTCTCCTCGAGCAACCCATCCATATAAATTTGGACTTGTTTGTAGCAGTGCGAGGCTTTGGAGGCCTTTCAAAAATCCATTGAACCCTTAAAATCAGTCCAATCACTATTTAAATATTCACTGCCATAAAAAACTTAAACCCTTCTCCAAACTTGACACGTAAACATTAGCAAAATCTTCATTAAACCGTAACAGGGTATCGACTCCACCTACTTGGTCCCTCAGTCTTACTAGTTCAAACCTAACAATCTTAACTATAAAATGCCATATCTTGTTTGAAAGATTAACGCCTAATAGGTAAAGAACCAACATTCACAAAATCAGTGTACTTCATGAGTATTTTCACGATAGATTGATAATTTATACATATCCCCCACATATAAAGTGGTTCCATCTGTAAGCAGCTTATTTCCCCGATCCTATCTTTACTCTAGCCTTTAATACTGGTTGGGAAAAAGTTTATCCAGTTTCACTTCCTTTCATCTTCAAACAAGAGAAAAACATTTGATGTCAAATAAGAGACGAACAAAAAGAATATTACAAAAGGGTAACACTAATTTGGATGAATCAACAGATGACCCATCTGATGCAACAGATTCCCTATCCATTCAACAGACGAGTCATCCGTTGTAACATGCGACGTAACTATGGTAACAGATGGATGACATATTGCAATAAATGGGTCATCTATTGGAATAAATCAACCCAGCCTTGCTACTGATTTGATTTCTTCCGGTAGTTGCTCCGTCTGTTCCAACAGCTAATTCATCAATTACAATAGTTGAGGAAAATATTGCACCACCACCACTAACATCAACAACAAAGAATCAACACCATATTTTCCAACACCATCAACAACATAAACACCACATGTTCCAACAACACCGACACCCATTTCTCAATATATAGAAAACTGGTAATAGGTAAATCAATAATAACAATAGATATAAATATCTAATTTAAATAACATACATAGAAGAAAATGAGAAGGAAAGAGCAATAGCGAACTATACCTACAATGTTAAAAAAGCAAAGGGATCAGAACAACCATTTCAGTCAAGCAAAGATATTGGGGGGATCGGTTGAGATTCGAAAGGGTCCTCATGCGAAAGAAAAGAAAAAGAGAGAAAAAAGGAGATGGTTGTGATTACTCTAAAGAGAAGAGAAAGAAAATTATGAATCTGAATAAAGAAGAGAGATGGGTTGTGTTAATTTATGACTGAAGGAGAGAAAATTTTAGAGATGGGTTTTATATATTTATTAATAACTTTTGAGGGGCACGGGGAGACGTTGACATTGAAAAGACAAGATAAGACTACTCAAGGAGGAAATTTTTGAGTTATCCAAGTAAGATTTTTTACCGCCTTAGTATGTTATCTTTTTATCTCGAATAGGAAATTAGGAAATTTCTTTAAATTAAGAAAAAAATCTTAAAACATATAAGTCATCTGTTGCAACAGATGAAATTTTTTGTTTTCCAATGGCTCAATCATTTGTTGCAATAAATGATAATTTTTATTTGAAAATTTCAAACTGCTTAGTCATCTGTCGCAACAAATGGCAACACCTATTTGATAATTTATAATAGATAGTTAATCTGTTTGACAAATTCCAACAGATAAGTCATCTATCGTAATAGATGGCAACACCTATTTCATAATTTATAATAGATAGTTAATCTGTTACAACAGATAACTAAATCTATTTGATAAATTCCATTAGATAAGTCATCTGTTGCAACAGGTTGAACATTTACTTTTATACAATTTAAATTGAGTTTATTTGTTCAGCTACTACTTTAATTGATATAGACAGAACTAGGGGTAAGTTCATGGGGTCAACTACAGCTTCAATTGAGTCTTTGGCAATTGCATGATATTAGTATTGCGTTCCTCCCGACCTGAATCGTCGATCGATCACTCTAAGTTAAAATGATTCTTATTAACTCATTATCAAGTTACTACCTAAATTGATTTAGTTAGAACTAGGGGTGATTTCATGGGGTCAACTACAACTTCAATTGAGTCTTTGGTAATTACAAAATATTAGTATTACATTCCTCCCGACCTGAGTCATCGATCAATCATTTCGAGTTGAAACGATTCTTATTAACTCATTATCTAGATAATACCTAAATTGATCTAGCTAGAACTAGGGTTGAGTTGATAGGGTTAACTACAGCTTCAATTGAGTCATTGGCAATTACAGGATATTGGTATTGCGTTCCTCCCGACCTGAGTCATCGATCGATCACTCCGAGTTAAAATGATTCTTATTAACTCATTATCAATATAATACCTATATTGATCTATCTAAAATAAGGGGTGAGTTCATGGAGTTAACTACAACTTCAATTGAGTCTTTGGTAATTACATGATGTTGGTATTGCGTTCCCCCCAACCCGAGTCATCGATCGATCACTCCGATTTGAAATGATTCTTATTAACTCAATTATCAAGCTAATACCTAAATTGATCTAGCTAGAACTAGGGGTGAGTTGATAGGATCAACTAAAGCTTCAATTGAGTTTTTGGCAATTACAGGATATTGGTATTGCCTTACCCTCAACCTAAGTCATCGATCGATTACTCCGAGTTGAAATGATTTTTATTAACTCATTATCAAGCTAATACCTATATTGATATAGCTAGAACAAGGGGTGGGTTCATGGGGTTAACTACAACTTTAATTGAGTTTTTTGCAATTGCATGATGTTAGTATTGCATTCCTCCGGACCTGAGTCATCGATCGATCACTCTGAGTTAAAACGATTCTTATTAACTCATTATCAGGCTAATACCTAAATTGATTTAGCTAGAACTAGTGATGATATGATAGGGTCAATTATAGCTTCAATTGAGTCTTTGACAACTGTAGGATGTTGGTATTGCATTCCTCCCGACATGAATCATCGATCGATCACTCCAAGTTGAAATGATTCTTATTAACTTATTATCAAGCTAATACCTACATTTATCTAGCTAGAATAAGAGGTGAGTTCATGGGGTCAACTACAACTTCAATTAAGTCTTTGACAATTGGATGATGTTGGTATTGCGTTTCTCCTGACCTGAGTCGTCAATCGATCACTCCGAGTTGAAATAATTCTTATTAACTCATTATCAAACTAACACCAAAATTAATCTATCTAGAACAAGGGGTGAGTTGATAGGGTCGACTACAACTTCAATTAAGTCTTTGGCAATTGCATGATATTGGTATTGCGTTTCTCCCGAACTGAGTCATCGATCTATCACTTCGAGTTGAAACAATTCTTATTAACTCATTATCAAGCTAATACCTAAATTGACTTAGTTAGAACTAGGGGTGAGATGATAGGGTCAACTGTAATTTTAATTGAGTTTTTGACAATTGCATGATGTTGGTATTGTGTTTCTTCCGACCTGAGTGTCGGTTGATCATTCCGAGTTAAAACGATTCTTATTAACTTATTATCAAGTTAATACCTAAATTTATTTAGTTATAACTAAGGGTAAGATGATAGGGTCAATTACAACTTTAGTTGAGTCTTTGGAAAATGCAGGATGTTGGTATTGCGTTCCTCCCGACCTGAGTCGTCGATCGATCACTCCAAGTTGAAACAATTCTTATTAACTAATTATCAAGTTAATACGTAAAATCCATCAGTGTTCGAGTTGAATTTAATACACTTTATTATGATAAGACGACTAAAAATTACGTATATCTTTTAATATTTTAGAAAACAATTAAGATCAATTCCGATCAAATTAACACTTTTAAAACTTGTCATTCTTTTCCAAAATACAAATCAACCCATACAAATCATCCATTTATAGGAAAAATATTTCATCATTTCAAATCTCGAGTTCTCGCTCTATTCTTTCTCTCTCAACAATACAAACAACAACTACTCAACAAATTCTCAACCCTTCATAATAGATTGATTTTCTTCCCATTTCTGACCATATAGGTGTTATTTTTGACTTCGTTCTTGCTTGTATCCGTCGTTTCATAGGTAATAAAGTTCGAGAAGAGTTCTATATTTCTTTTTTTTTCTTCTAAAAATTAGAGCTTTTAAGTTAATGATAGAAAAGACTTTTAGTTGTATTATCTTTGAGAATGGATTTACAATTTTGAGTTTTGATGGTAAAATCGTAGGAAGAACCCGAGAAAATCCTAGTTTTTCTCGCAGGGTTCCATTGACTGTTGTGGCATTGGTGGCAGTAGTTGTTGGTAGCGGTATTGGTGGACGTGGTGGTGGCACTGGTGGTGTTTTTTTGGTGGCTGTTGGTGTTGGTGTTGGTGGCATTGGTTGGTGGTGTCTGTGGTGGTTGTTGGTGGTGTCGGTATTGGTGGTGTTTATAATGTATTTTTAAAATTTTATGCATACATCATTTGTAATGTAATTTTTGTTTTTCTCTAGTTTTTAGGTAAGACATGTCTCCCAAAAAAAAGAAAGTGAAAGTGTATCAACTTCTAACAACCTAACAAAAAAGGCTACAATACAGAGGTATTTAGAAGAGCTTCCTAAATAATCTCAGCCAGGGAATAGTGAAGCTGAGGAAAGATATGAAAAGGACGTTGAGAGAGATGGATAAGGGTCTGTAGATGGTGATGAGAAAAATGCAAGTGAGGAGGAAGAAGAAGAAGGTAAATAAGAAGAGGACGAAGTAAAAAGTGAGAAAGAGGATGATTATCAACATGATGATAATACACCACCAATGGGGCGTGAATTAAGATCGAAATCCCAGCATGAGGCTGTCAAAACTATTAGTATTGTCAGGTTTCAAGTTGCGATGCTGATAGATGACCCTGCAGAACTAACTAGTGATCTTGTACTTAAAATGTCAGTTGGGGAAACCTTTTGATGAATTTAGGAATAATATGAAGAATGAAAATATAAATAGATATTTTAAGAAGAGCTGTTTTAGTCACTTTTTTTAGCTGCCTGAGAACCACACTACCCGTTTCTAAATGAGCATAGTATATGGTCTTCTCAAGCACAGGATCAAGTATGTGGAGGATGATAAAGATTCGAAGAAGGGAGAAAAAGAAGATGGATGAAATCTGGATCAACTACTGTGGCATGCCAGTTTGTTTTGGCTTGAAAGATTTTGCCATAGTGACGGGCTTGAGATGCGATCGTCCGTAAGAACCTCTCATCAAGGAAACATCCCATAAAAGGTCCAAGGCAAGCAGGACATCCAAACCACCACCATCAAATAAAAGGAAGACATTGTCCCAGCGACCACCCAACAAAACCAACAATCTCAAAGAAAAAATAGATGGGTTGTTGGACATTGCTGGACATGGGTACAAAGCCAATAAGTTGATAGCACATCTCAAGGATAAAATTATATCATAAAAGTCTAAGGATCAATTGTGCTTAGTTTGGTTTTCCCATTCCTGGGGTGTGCAAAAATCGAACCGACTGATAAACCGAACTGATAATAATGCTACTGGGTTATTGTATTGGGTTATTAGGTTAGTGGTTTTTTATTGGTTTTATAAAATATTTTATTGGGTAAATGGTTCGGTTTCAGTTTTAGCTTATTGAGTTATCGGTTAAACCGATAATCCAATAAGGATACACTAAGTTATTGTTTTATCCCTATTTATGTTATATACATAAATAT